>NC_083340.1:59739495-60045686 GCF_019175385.1 Lycium barbarum
AAGTTCGGATTAGCATAGAGAGCGGGCAAGGTATGTAAGGCTTAACCTTTTCTTCTTTGGCTTGATCCTTATGAGATAAGTATATGATGTATATGTATGGTTTCGGAAAGATCATTGTTCTTAGAGCCCCTAGGATGGCTAACGTTCTTGATTTCCTATAAGCTGTTCCGTATGGTGTGATATGTATCCATGATGTCCGATTATGTGTAGCTATGATGTCTGAAGTTTGGCCAATATGTTTCCGAATAGCATTTGAGAAACAAAGGATATGACTATAGTTTTGACCTTCCAAATGTTAACACATTCGATTGTCCATCGAGCCTTTGATATTTTTTGGTACGTGCATAAGACTCCAAAAGTTCTATTTGATATGTTCCCGAGTCTGTCTACGATCCTCACGTACTTCTGGGTATGAGTATGCTTAACATGTTCGAGCCTACTATATGATTGAATAATGAGATGTGCATAAAGAGTTTGGTTCCTAACAAAGTTCTGTAAGTTCCAATGAATCTTTGACATGTTCTGATACGTACATATGGTTCCAAAAGATGTATTTGATTTGACCCATACGATACCCGAAAGGTACTTGATATGATTGTTGCTTCGGTCTTCCAAAAAGGTCTCCTGAAATGTTCGTAGAACATTCTGTACTTCAAACGACCATAACTTTCTCATACTAACTCGGATTGATCCGAAACTTGTTTCTGAGCCTTCAGATGCCGATAAGTATACTTGTCTATTGAGTCTCGATTTACGTGCAAATGGTTTCGCACTACTCTGTTCGTGCAAGCCTCAGTATGTCCTTCACTGAGCCCGGGCCAGGATATGTTATCGTGCGTATTCCTCTGCATTGTTCACCGAGTCCCTCGTTAGAGGGCCGGGTATGGTATATGTATATGATGATATGATTATGGCACCGAGTCCTATGATGGGCCGGGTACGGTATATGTGCACATGATTTCATTTACCGAGTCCCTTAATGGGATGGGTACGGTATGACTCAATTCACCGAGCCCCTCACTAGAGGGCCGGGTACGGTATGTATATGTATATGTATATGCATGCACGATGATATGAAAGCAGGATGACATGATTTTATCACCGAGTCCCTTAAGGGGCCGGGTACGGTGTGTGTATGATATATGATGTCCGCACGCATGATTTCATTCACCGAGTCCCATAATGGGCCGGGTACGGTATATGTATACATGTTTTCATGATGACATAATGACATGATTTCACTCACCGAGTCCCAGGATGGGCCGGGTACGGTATGTGATATGAAAATGTTTGATTCTGTTTCGTACTACACAGGTACAATAGTTTCTTGATTATGACACTTGACTTCTAGAATCTCTATTTCAGTTATGATCTTTTCAGTTGTATTTCATGCCTTACATAGTCAGTACATATTCCGTACTGACCCCTTTTCTTCGGGGGCTACGTTTCATGCCCGCAGGTACAAACGTTCGTGTGAGTGACCCGATAGGTTAGGCTATCTGTTCTGCTGCCTTGGAGTGCTCCCTTGTTCTGGAGCCCATATTTTGGTACAGACTCTTCCGTTATGTATATGTATGTGTATATTCAGGGGTACGGCGGGGCCCTGTCCCGTCATATGATTCTGTTATGTTTGTTAGAGGCTTGTCGACATATATGTGAGTCGTGGGTCGCTATTGTTCGGTTATGTCTGTGGTTTGCATCTAAATGATCCCATTTGCTATGACAGCCTCAACGACTTGTATGTATATATGCTTATCTATATGCTTCGGTATGATATGTATGTTATATGCGACCGCTTCAGAGTAATGTCTGTATAAATTAATATATGTTAGAGATGAATAAGATATTGCTATGTCGATTTGGTAAGTAGGTGTGTATGGGTGTCCAGCTCGGGCACCAGTCACGGCCCACGGGGTTAGGTCGTGACAATTTCATAGAGAATGATGGAGAGGGTGACGTACACAGAGGGCGCCGCAGTCCGGAGCTACCTATTAGTAGGGAGACAAGGAGTGAAAAAAAAGAGTACTTGCAGGACGACGAGCGATTATGGGATGATAAATCAATACTACGATAAAGGAAACAGAATGAGCGTAGGATACGAGTTGATATCTGATTATATGCTTAAGGCCAAAGAGGTGATGGAGTGCATAGATGAGTCCAATGAAAGAGTTGAGAGCGTGGGAAGAAACTGACAAATGTATAGTATAAAGATACGACGATCGGATTCTAAGAGGAAGGCAAAAAACTAACGGAGATGCTGTGGGTTGTAAACTACAACATTCGAGGACGAATGTTTTTAATGGGGGAAGGATGTTACACGCCGGAAAATTTCGCGTTACCAAGACTGTAGACGACTTAGTATGACCACAAGGGAGAGCAAATTTACACAAAAATTAGGGATGAAGATTATATGATCTGAGTATAAGAACATATATATATATATATATATATATATATGACATTTGGAGACCGTATGGAGTAAATCAGTTAACACGTCACTTGATGAATAACCCTCATAACCGTTGGTTAAGGTGGGGCCCACATGTCGGAGATTTATAAAGGACATATGAAAAGTGATATGAGTAGTACATGGGAAGTTGAGCAAGTCTTAAGAAGGACCCTTAAGCCAAATATGTGCATAAGCCCTCCAAAAGGATGATTTAAGGATACGTTTTTGGATGACCTGACTTGGAGGGGCCAAAACGCTATTATAAGTTTGGAATTTGGAAACACACCAAAAATTAAGGTTGTAGACAATTGAAAGAAATTTCCAACCATAGGTCGTGGGCCCTCATAAGTGTCACGACCCAAGCCGATGAGCCGTGACGGGAGTCTGACCTCTAGCGACCAAACACCTCTAAACACTTATTTGAAACATACTGAACATCTATAGCCCATAAATGGCACAAACTAATCTCATAAAGAGGAAACATCTGAACTCTGTAAAATCTGCATATACATATAAACATAGCATGCGGAAGAATAGTGCAAGCCAGCTAGGCTGCCATATATACTGTACACAAAAAAATATAAGACGACAAGGCTACATCGTCTGACTACTGCATATAACTGTCTACAGACCTCTACTGGAATAAAGCTGCAGAAAGGACGGGACAGGGCCCCGTCGTACCCATCTATATAGATTTCAAAAGAATGTCCTACCAAAATAGACTGCAACTCCGGATCGAATGGAGTGCACTGATCGCTGCTAAATAAGGGTCCTACTAAGCCGGACCACCTCCCTGTCTACCTGTACCTACGGGCATAAACGCAGCCCCCTGAGCAACGGGGAATGAGTACGGATAATGTACTGAATATGTAAGGCATAAAGACAACATGTATAAATATGTACATAAATCATGAATAAGATCTGAACTCATTAGCTGAAATGACTATCTGCATAAATCTGTATGAACTAGTATCTGGCTGAATCTATATGTCGGGAAGTATGGACATCCATATATATATAAATAGTAGGTACGCCTCATCGTCACATCACAGGCCACACCTTCACCCCCTATCAAGTATGCCTTTCTCATGTATATACTCCAACATCATAGGCCACTCATGGACCACTCATTGGCCACACCTTCACCCCCTATCAAGTGGGCCTTTCATATATAGAACGTAATATCATAGGTCACACCTTCACTCCCTGTCAAGTGTGCCTTTCACTGTACCCCTGAGAACTGAAAGTGAATGCATAATATAAGTAAGATTGAACAACAGGATTCTCAAATAATATAACGATAGTTTGCCTCTCATGGGCCTTACTGAACTCATACCACTAGGACAGGAAATCATAAAATCTATATATAGGGAAAATACCATAGCCGGGGTACGGGAACAACCAACTGTATTTCTCTTAGAACTTATAAGAATAGAGTAATATGGAAACTCTCTACTCGTTTATTGGTTCAAATTATAGAATCATGCCAAAAAAAGAAGGAATAACCTTAACGTACCTTGACGTATATCAAATCTCCCAACGTCTACTTCTTGAACTTGTAAATCTACAATTAAGATAACATAAGCCATACTCAGGCTACTTGCTTTGCTTACTAATCATCCCCAAGAACATATAAAGCTTAATGAATCATAGATGACCATCTACTTTATAAGCTTACAATGATAGTGCCTATATATATCCAAATACACGTAAATCAATCCCTAATCATTTCTTTAAAATAGTCTCATGCCTCTAACTTACCCTTCATCAATCTATCACTTCCACAAATGCCCTTTCTTTACCTAAAATCACTAAAGCTCTTGATAGCAACTCAAATGCAAGGGTAGGAATCATTTACATACCTTGAGGGGTCAAGAATCCCAAGAATCACCTTAACTTGAACTCCCTAAGCTTCCTATTCTTGGAGAAACCCTAAAAACAACCTTCCTCTTCACAAGCTCGGGTTCACGAGGTCCGGGTCTTGTCAAATCTTCACGACTATGCCATAAATGTTGGGAGAGCAAAATATTAGGGTTTTCTGATCTGGGAAAGAGAGAAATAAGACATAAAGTTGTGGACCATGTGTTTATACTCGGAGAATTAAATGCTTCAGTGGTCCAGTTCGGCGAGCGGGTCGACGACCCTTCGACGTACTCGTCGACCTGCGCCTGCAATATGCAGGGCTGCGAGAAGGTTCCATAAGGAATGGAGATCAAACGAGTCGACGAGAAAGAGTTCAGAAAAGCTAGGCATTATACGACCCAACATACTGGCCGTATAAAACATACTGGCAGTATGTTAGGCCGTATGTCCTGTCTAGAATGGGACTTCCACTGGACAAAAGATACTGCCAGACATACGGTCCATATAAAGGATACGGACAGTATGTTGGTCCATAGATTTAGGTCGGGCCAGCTTCTAAAATTAATATAAGGGACCAACCTCATTCCATTTATTTCATATTTCACCTAACACTTCAAGAACTCTCTAGAAAGCTCTCCACACTTCTTCCACAAGAACCCAAGAGAAATTTAGGATCAACTTCATCAAACCAAGAAAACCAAGTGTAAGAAACTCATTGGAGTTCATCTAAGTCAAGAAATTCCATGGGAAGTGAATTAGGGTTTTGGCTCAAGTGAAGTCTTTCCACTCAAAGCTCATTCCTACACTATCTAAGGTAAGTTTTATGATCATTCCATGTTGTTTAAGATATTGAGAGGTTGTAAGCCTTAGATTATGAAAGGAGATAGGAAATGGGTCACAAAGATAAGAATAATGAGATTTTGAGTAGTAGCTTGGAATGAGTCATAATTCTTGATATGTTGTGATTATGATTATGTTATAAATGATATTAAGGACATGCGAAAAGAATTATATGTGAGTAAATGTAATAGTGAACTATGACCGTGGTTATGGAAGAATTGAAGTGAAATTGTGAAATGTGGATAATGTAGAGTGGATGAAGATTGTTGGTTATAATATTGTGAATGTTATTATAGATGTTTGGGAGTTGATATATGATATGGGGAAAGTTGTATAAACAAAGGACATGCTACCCAATTTTCTCTAGCTCCAACTAAGCATGTTCATGTAAACGATTAGCTAACGTTAATACGAACTCTCTTGAAGGTAGAAATGTGAGCGTTGAAGGAGAACGATTTAGTGATAGAATAGCTAAACAAAACGGTATGTGAGGCTAGTACTTTCCTTCTAAGGCGTGACTCCATGGCATGAATCTTCCTATCTTCCTATGACTTCTCTAAATATATGTATATAACGGAAATCATGAGTCTATGTTCATAAAGAGCCTTATATGAGATGAAGCAAGATAATGACGATGATGAGCTTAAGTCTAAAGAGTCTAAATTTCATGATATGATGCATCTATAAAGATAATGATCCAAACTATGATTTATTGATGTTGCTCTTTGCGCCACACTCACCTTATATGCTAATTCCTTCAAGGTGAGACAGAATGCTTATGAATGCTCCATAATGGAATCAGGGGTTCACGACCTTATGTCACCCCGATAAAGTATAGTCGTCCTCGAATCTCTATGCATGCATTATGATGATTACATGATGATGATATTACACCACACCTACATAGCCGGGCAGACACCGCCAAGGCGGGCAACGTATACACCATGTCTAGATGGCATGGGCAGACACCACTAGTGGGCGGCATGAGATGGTTATCCTGGACGCGAAAGGCCTGGACGCACGCTAATGATGATCACACCGTACCTACATGGTCGGGCAGCTTATACATTTATATATATGCATACATGATATGATGATGATGTTTATGAAGTACGTCAGCATGTCTTATTTATATTAAAACTGACAGTCAGTTATAGATTGTTCTTCATTTGATATCCCTTTATTTCATTGATGTATCGTTATTGTTTATGCCTTACATACTCAGTATAATATTCGTACTGACGCCCTTTACTTTTTATGCTGTGTTCATGCCCACAGGTAGACAGGGAGGTGATCCAGATCCATAGGAGCTATTAGCAGACCTTGAGAGCACTGCATTATTCTGGAAGTGACATTGCCTATTATTTTTGTGTACCTATATTTTGGGCACGATGGGGTCCTGTCCCGTCCATATGTCTAGTACTCTAATAGAAGCTCATAGATACGTATGTGTGGGTAGTATCGTCTCACGATTTCCTCATTGTATATATGATATTTTGATAACAGAAGGGCTTATGCATATAAAGGTAGACATGTTTCAACTGAAAATGTTTTTTCTACAATTATAAGCATGAGATTAATGAACCATCGCAGGATGAGTATGATTACTAGCAGTATGAGCGGTGCTCGATGGTTAGCCCAGGGTACCCATCATGGCCCCTAGCCGGGTCGTGACAAAAGTGGTATCAGAGCAGTTCAGTCGTAGGAAGTGTCTACGAGCCGTGTCTAGTAGAGTCTTGTTTATAATGTTGTGCGCGCCAAGCTAATAAACAGGAGGATACAGGGCATTTTGAAAAAATGACCATTCTTCTTCTTATGAGATCGTGCAATAGAGTCGTGTTATAAGATTTTGTCCTCCCTAGTAGTGTGTTATGATTTCAGAGATGCCGCCAAATAGAAAAGCTACAGCCACCCAGAAGGGCAAGACTACGATAGAAAGACAGGTAGAAAGGGAGCCACCAAGGAATGTAGAAGAGGGTGAATCATATAATGAGGCTCAATCTAATGCCTCTTCTACTCCGCCTATTATAGAAGGACAAGAGGCGGCTTCAGCTCCAGCTCCTATGCCTCCGATTCCTCCCCCAGTTACTTCGGGTCAACAAATGACTGAGGCTATCCATTTATTGACGTAGTTAGTTGCCACCTAGGCATAGCGGCAGAGTTCAGGTTCTTGTGACAGGGCAGTTAGTACTCGAGCCTGTGATTTCATGAGTTTGAATCCTCCGGAGTTTTCGAGTCAAAGCCGGATGAAGACCCGCAAAGTTTTATTGATGAAATGTTGAGAACATTGAAAATTATTCATGCCTCCAAAACTGAATCTGTGGAGTTATCATCTTATAGACTCCGGGATGTGGCGGTCTTATGGCATAATAATTGGATATTGTCAAGAGAAGAGAATGCACCTCTTCCAGTTTGGCAAGAATTCGTAGATTCCTTTATCCGCAACTATTTGCCACCCGAGGTCTGCCGAGCTAGAGCGGATAGATTCTTAAATTTGAAACAAGGAAATATGAGTGCCCGAGAGTATAGACTTCAGTTTAATTCATTGGCTAGATATGCTCCGACTATGGTGGCCGACATGGGAGATAGAGTGCACAGATTTTTGAGTGGCTTAGGGTGATATTTGTTCAAGGACTGCTTGACGGCTTCATTGCAAGATGGGATTGATATTTCCCACATTCAGGCCCATGGCCAGAACTTAGAAGGGCAACAACACCCACAAAGGGGTGAGCGTGATATTGATAGAGGACAAACCAAGAGGGCCAGATCTATGGGTGCAGGTAGCGACTATGGAGGAGGTTCGAGCCAGTCATATCCAAGACACTCAGGCCAGTCGGCGACTAGTGCACCCCCACGATTTGTAGGTATGAGATTTGACCGCTCCGTTCCTTCAGGACAGGTTCATAGTTCGAGAGCTTCAGGTTCTCAGTTTGGGGGTGATTATAGCCAGAGGAGACCACCAGTACCACGGTGTAGTCAGTGCGGTAGGTTACATTCTGGTCAGTGTCGCCGAGGTTCAGATGCTTGCTATGCCTCTGTCCAGGTTGGGCACATGATGCGAGCTTGCCCGTCGATGAGTGGTAGAGTTGGGGTTCAGCCCATAGGATCAGCGGCTGGTTCTTCTTCTATGCGCCCGACAGGGCAGACTCCCCAGATTCCAGCAGGCCGAGGTAGAGGCAGAGGGGGACCGTCTAGTTCAGGTGGTATCTAGCCCCATATCTATGCTTTAGCCGAATGACTGGATCTTGAGTCCTCCCCGGATGTGGTTACAGGTATATTATCCGTATTTTCTCATGACGTATATGCATTGATAGATCCGGGTTCTACATTATCTTACATCACTCCATATACTGCTGGTCATATTGGGGTGAAACCCGAGCCAATTAAACCTTTTGAGGTATCTACTCCGGTTGGTGATCCCGTTATAGCTAGACAAGTGTGCAAAGATTGTGTAATTGTGATATGTGACCGCCAGACTAAATTTGATTTAGTTGAGCTGGAAATTCTAGATTTCGATGTAATTATGGGCATGGATTGGTTGGCATCATATTATGCTAATGTTGATTGTCGAATGAAAGTAGTTCGATTTTAATTTTTGGGAGAGCCTATGTTCGAATGGAAGGGTAATATAGCATCCCCAAGAGGTAGGTTTATTTCCTACCTTAAGGAAAGAAAGATGATAGCAAAAGGCTATATTTATCACTTAGTCCGAGTTCATGACACCGAAGCAAATTCGCCAACTTTCCAATCCATTCCTGTAGTGAATGAATTTCCAGATGAACTTCCAGGCCTTCCTCTGGAAAGAGAGATTGATTTCGCTATTGATGTGTTGCGGGATACTAAGCCTGTTTCTATTCCTACTTACCGAATGGCTCCGGCAGAATTGAAAGAGCTAAAGGCACAATTGAAGGATTTTCTTGAAAAAGGATTCATTAGACCTAGTTCATCACCTTGGGGAGCACCAGTTCTATTTGTGAGAAAGAAATATAGTTCCCTACGGATGTGCATCGATTATATACAATTGAATAAGGTGACGATAAAGAATAAATATCCCCTTCCAAGAATTGATGATTTGTTTGATCAATTACAAGGTGCCAAGTGGTTTTCCAAAATAGACCTAAGGTCAGGTTATCATGAAGTAAGAGTTAACAAAGAAGATATTCCCAAAACAGCTTTCAGAACGAGATATGGCCATTATGAATTCCGGGTGATGTCATTTGGGTTAACTAATGCTCCGGCAGTGTTCATGAATTTGATGAATAATTTATTCAGGCCTCTCTTAGATCTGTTCGTGATCGTGTTCATTAACGACATCCTGGTATATTCTCAGACAGAATCAGAAAATGCAGACCATTTACGTATTGTTCTTGGAATTCTTCGACTCGAGAATTGTATGCAAAATTTTCAAAATGCGAGTTTTGGCTGAATTCCGTGACATTTTTGGGTCATATTATTTCAGATGATGGCATCTAAGTGGATACTCAGAAAATTGAAGCTGTGAAATGTTACACCCCGTAGTTTGTGTACGTTGAGATTCGTTAGGTATTAGCTATTCAATTGAAGATATCTGAGTTATTGTCAAGAAGATGCAAGATCATAAGTGCTCGTGTTACGATTATAAGAGTCCGAGTTTGCGTAACAGGTTATGGGAGGATTGGGAACTAAGGAGATTAAGCTTCCGAGGCTTTGAAAGAAAGTTGGGCAAGGTTTGGTACGGAATTTTTTTTCTAAATGGAAGAAAGAATATGTTTAGTATATTAAGAGACTAGAAGTGAAACAAATGTCTAAGGTGAAGTTCGGGAAGTCTAGTTTCCAACACAACAAACCGCTTCTCAATAGGACATCCGGGTAAGGAGATATGGACGTTACAAGTCGGGCTGGTAGACCAGGGAAATGGTTTGCGCGAACGTGCCAGGGAGTGGCGCGAATGCGCAGAAGGCCAAGGGCCAACACAATGCGAATGCGCAACTACGAGGCATGAATGTGCTGAACAATATTGAGGCCCGGGTTCAGGATGAAGGGTTATATGAATGTAATAATAACATATATATGACATTTGGAGACCATATGGGGTGAATTGGTTCGTATGGCACTTGATGAAAAGCCCTCGTTGCTGCAAGCTAAGTCGGGCACACATGCCGGAGTTTTACAAAAGAAGTATGAAGAGATATATGAGTAGTACATGGAAAGTTGAGCAAGTCCTAAGAAGGACCCTAAAGCCAAAAATGGGCATAAGCCCTCCAAAAGGACGATTTAAGGAAACATTTTCGGATGATCTGACTTGGAGGGGCCAAAACGATATTATAAGTTTTGGAATTGGGAAAAACACCAAGAATGGAAGTTGTAGATAATTTAATTAGCTTTACAACCATAGGTCGTGGGACCTCACGCTATATCTGGATCAAGAGTTATGATATTTTTACTGAACGAAGGTGCAGTAAAAAACAAATAAGTCAGCGCGAACGCGCTGAAGGAAAATTAAGTTGGTCCAGGCAGAACCTGGACCGCTATTTAAAGGGGGAGACCCCCTCATTTTCGTCCCAAACACACCATGAACCCCTCAAATATTCCAGAAACGTCACCAAATTTTTAGCCCGAAACCTGGTATAATTCCCAAATCCCAGTCTAGACGGCGTATAGTTGCAACTACAAAATGGTGTATTGAGGCATTGTGGCTTATGTTTAAGGTGGAGGAGTGAATATATAGCATTATTATCAAGGTAAAGGTGTGAAACTCTTGTTATTAATGTTAATCTTGGTTTAATTACGGAGAAGGAGTTATTAAAGTGTTGTAAATTAATTCTGTTGGTGGAAATATGGGACAAACACCATATGGGCTGTTCTATGGAATAATTTGATATGGAAAATGATTTTATTGATGTCGGTATTGTTATTGTTGTGTTGGTTGTCGAATTGAGAATTCGGGAGATGCTGCCCGATTTTCGGCAGAATATAGAATAGTTTGATTTGAAACATGGAATAAGTGTGCGATAAAGAGGCTAACGTTAATGTAAATCCTCTTAAATGTAGACTTGCGAGCTCGGACGAATAAGCGTAGCTCATAAGAGGTGGAACAGGTATGTTAAGGCTCGTCCCTTTCTTTCAAAGGCATGATTCTTATGTTATGATTCCATAAATGTTTCCATAACCACCTTATTTTCAATAGCTCAAAGTTCATGACTCTTAAAGACTCTTATGATGTTAAATGGAATATGTTTTATGATGATTGTGGCGATTATGATGATTCTCTTCTTTTGAAACTCCGAAGCTATGATTTGAAGGCATTATGAGATTATTGAACCATTCCATGAATCCCTTAACGGTACTTATTTTTGATGGTCTCACCTCATGTTACTCGTTCCTTCGAGGTGAGATATAGCGATGATAATGATTCTACTTCCAGTGCTACCTAAGTTCGTGATTCTCGAGACTCCCATGACGTCGTCGACTTCGCCTTAAGATGGTCGATCCTTCAAGGATTGATATGATGGTAATGGTAATGCTAATGATGACGTTGATTTCATTTATGTATTTTTGTGTATATGTATGTATGTATGCATTGCATCCCACTGATCAGTTGGGTATAACATCGAGTCCCGCAAGGGCCGAGTACGGATAACATCGAGTCCCGCTAGGGCCGAGTACGGATAACACCGAGTCCCGAAAGGACCGGGTATGGATATGGTAGTATGTATAGTAAGTGTACGTGAATGCATATGTATGTATGTTGTGTATGGATGTGTATGACATGTTCTTCCTGTAGACGAGTAGTTTACATGACAGAGATCTTAAGAAGAGTACGAGGTATAATTACTTACTTTATCTTATGTTTTCTTCACTCTGATATCATACTACCATTCATGCCTTACTTACTCAGTACATTGTTCGTACTGACGTCCCTTCTTGTGGACGCTACGTTCATGCCCGCAGGTGCAAGTAGACGAGACGAGGATCTTCCGCAGTATGTTGATTTCAGGTACCAGTTTTGATTGGTGAGCTCCATTTCTTCATGGAGCACTGCCGAGTCTATATATATATATATATATATGTATGATTTTTTCCAGGGAATGTCGGGGGCCCTGTCCCGACTTGTAAACTTCAATCATGTTCATAGAGGCTTTGCAGACAGTTCCTGTGTACAGCTTAGTCGTAGTGTGACGATAGTAATGTTGGCATTATGGGTCCAATGTACATATACGTATGCATGATATTATGTTCGCATTTAGCCTCTCGATCCTATTGTTTCTATTTGAGACACGAAGGATGTAAGTTCTAAGTTGGTTCGCTCGGTTCCCGTAAGGTGCCAGGTGCCAATCACGCCCTACCAAGGGTGGGGTGTGACAAATTGGTATCAGAGCAGTTCTGTCCTAAGGTTGTCTGCAAGCCGTGACTAGCAGAGTCTTATTTATGGGTGTGAAGCCGGCAACATTTATAAGCAGTAGGCTGCAGGGCATTTAGGAATCATTGGCCTTTCTTTCTATCTTAGATCATGCGATAGAGCCAGAGTCTAGGAAAGATCGCTTCTGATCCTTTTCCCACGGGTAAGTGCAGACTGACAGATGAAGAGATCAGCTTCAGACAGTGGGTGTGCTAAGAACGCCCCTAGAGTATATCCAGGACCCCAGGCTCCAGGACCGAGTCTGAGGAGCCTCACTTATTCCATTGAGACTGATCCCTCGGAGGACCCAACGACGATTCCTCCAGATTTTTGACTCCCAGTGAAGAGGACCTCACTGAGGGCAGTTATGACACAGATCCATCCGAGTATTCGTCTGGGACACCGTAGAAGGAGATTCCCGAGGACCTACCAGCTACTCCTATGGTAGAGCACTACGTCAGACTAGCCTTCCCAGTGAGTGTTACAGATTACGCTAGCCCTCTATCCTGGCCGTCGGTAAACCAGGAGTTACCCGGTTATCTATACCCTTCGGACTCATATGAGAGAGATGATGAAGGCCAGGCGAGCAGATGGTGGGTAGACGATGATGAGGAGAACACTTCACCTTATAGTCCACCAGATCAGACAAGAGACCGATCGGCTACAGGTATATGAGCCTTTATTATAATTTTCTATGTATGTGTAATTACTGTAGGCTAGTACTTAACAGCGGCGAGTGGAAATCCAAAGGGACCGATAACCAAGTATTTACAAGTAACGGTGACCAAGGTGTTTTCGCCACTATTGGGAATCTGGAAATCTAGGACAAAAGGTAGTCATACACATAGGTGAAAGATGAATATTGAGGATTGAAAAGGCCAAAATGGAAATTGTGTAGTTGGAAGACTAAGAGACCCTTTCTAATTCTGAGGGAGATGCGTGACGAGAATGGTTTGGAATCTGTTAAGACTTCAACTTGCCCTAGATAATAGCATGAAGGCCATGTGGTGAGGTGGATGCGACCATACCAGTATTAACGCGCCGGATTTTATCAAAGTTTCAAGGTTAAGCGTGCTGGAGTGAGAGAAATATCAAGATGGGTGACCTCCTGGAAAGTGTACCAAAAGTCCTATAAATTCAGACATAAGAGACAAATGAGAAGCTAGAGTAGCCTAAGGGATATTAGAGTATGCGGAGTGGTTAGAAACCTTAAGAGGTCGCGTAGGACGAGGCGGACTAGACCGGTGAAGAGAAAGAGGGTGCATCACAAATCTAGAACTAGGATAGGTTTAAGTAGCGTTTGGAAATACTTTGTAAGCGAGGCATTAGAATACATATATATGAATGCGAATGATATCAGATATGTGGTTGTATCAACGGGTATGTGTATCCCAGCAACCGGCGTTGCGGTATATTGAAGGCATTGATCGAACAGGATAATAAAGTGCAAGTGGCGGAAGAGCGTTACCAGATAAGCTAATGTTACTTTCACTACAGGTTAGGCTTGGAAAGTTCTAATGCAACGACATCTGGAATGGAGAGAAAGTAAGTATATGGAAGGTAAGGAGATCAAAAAGTCGAAAGAGTAAAATGTAAGAAACATGAGTGAGTGAAGCCTCCAAGGGAGACGACGAGCAGAGCACAGGACTATTCGGGTATGAAAATTTCAAAGACAGGCATGTGAAAGGGATAAACTGTGGTAGTATGGGACAAAAGAGGAATGTGTGGGGTTAGAGAACAGATTTCGATAAGTGGGGCTAAAAGGATAATGACCACAACGAGAAATATGAAGTAAGAGAAAGAATGATTCGGCCTTGCAACGACCTTAAAAGATTTTCAACTCTCGAAGGGTACATGTAAAGGGGTAATGTGTAGTCATATTGATATGGTTGCCTCAGACATGGAGAAGGTTTGCTAAAAGATGACTTAAGAATAAAATGGATTTGCACGTTTAAGGGAATATTTCTATTTCATGAACTTCCAAGCCGATACTATAAATAACAAGAGAAGAAGGGTGCTCGAGGAGGAAGGAACTCAAGGAGGGTTAAGGGTGAAAATAGAGAAGGTATACTAATGGGCCGATCGAAGGAAGAGGAGATCATTTAGAAGTAAAGTAACGAGGAAAATTTTAACCATGGGAGTAAGAAGGATATTTTAGCGAGTTGGCGGTAGGAAACCGATCAGACACCCAGATAAGAACGAGGATGATGGGGCGACATATATGATTGGAAAATTAATGACATGAAGCAAGAATTCCTGTAAAGACCGAGAGATTCGATTTTAAAGGAAATAGAGTGTAATGTAAGGAACGTGCATGGAAGACAACCTGGCCATGGCATTAGAAAGACAGACAAAGGCTCGATGAATGAGGATGGAGAGAATGTACATTGTAAGAATTCCGTGCTAAGAACGAGAAGTAGCAGGACACTAGGAAAACTTGGACGCACAGCTGTAACAAAAACGCGTAGTTAAGAAGAATTATAAACAAGTGAGATAAACGGGCAAAAGGACTAGTAGTGAATGGAAGGGTACGGAAATATTGATGATATAGACATAAATGGAAGGAGAACTCAAGGTAAGAAGTTTTAGAGATGTTATAAGCAAAGTCAGGAAGAAAGACGAGGAGTAAGGTATAACCGAAGACTTCATAAAGCACGTGGTGAATCTCGATGTCCTCATTAACTTGGGAGTTCAGGACACCGTTAGTCATAAAAGACAGAGGTATGAAAAGACGAAAAAGAAGGCATCGAAATTGGATACCCTTATGAGTATTCCAATTGAACACAAGAGTGTAACTAGCAAAAAGGAAAAATAAGGTAGACCATACGATGATGGAACCCCAGTCGTAAGAAGATCGTGAAGGACGGCAGATAATTACCGAAGACGATGGATACTCGAAGGCTATTGGCGTTTTAGGACCTCCTTAATAAGGAAGGAAGAACATATTATATTAGACATGAAGGGAATTATGATGCTCTTAAGCTCCATAGAAGAAATTCATCGGCTCAAGGCTAAGCTCGGGGTGTAGTGACATATCAAGAAGGCATCAAAAGGAGTAGACACAAATCGAAAATAAGTTATGCCATAAGGTAGGCATAGGAAGGAATTATGGAAAACAACTCAGGTGAGCACTTCACGCCAATATGAACTACGATATTTCTAGACCATGATTTGAATCCCTCGCAAAGGAAAAACAAATGCATCGTACCTAAGTATGCAGTGATATGCCGTAAAGGGTAATAAAAAGAGTAAGAAAGATCTCCAAGTTAAATTTACCAAGGGTGATAGAGAGGATGATGAACCCAAAAGGCACTGAGGATTACAATGAAAATTGTAACAAAGAAACAACGATTGGTAGTTTGGAAATTTTTGAAGGAAAGAAAGAACGTTGCTCCTATGAATGGAGATAAAAGAGTTCACCGGATATTAGAAAATAGTTCATGGATCACTAATTATACTGAACATGAGAGCATATGCTATGGAGTATATGAACCGTCAACGTGAAGTTATGCCCAACTACAATTATAAGATGGCCATACCGAAAAGCCAACAAGGAATAACGACTGACGAAACGATCGTCAATATAAGGAAATCAAAGACAATTATACTTGCGTTGCAAGAGAGTCATAATAGAAGAATTGCCATAGTCCTATGCTTCTAGGATTGTGTTGAGAGATGTGAGGGAAGCATGTAAGGAAAAAGTCGTAGCAGGAGCTCAAAGATGTTGCGAGCTATGAAATTAGTTGAACTCGGACTATAAGTTTGCCATAAGTGTAACTGTACTGCGAAGGGTAATGAATGGCGAAAAAACATTATGTATTTCGGATATCGATATAACTGGCCTTGGAAAGGAACACAACCATTATGCACATTAGCGACAAAGTAATGCTGAATAAGCAATTGGAATGTAAGGGTAAGAGAGGCAGTGACAGGAATGTAAGGGAATAGGGAGTCTGACTAACGAGCTGCCAGAAGTCGGTACAGTGCATACTTAAAAATCAACGAGTACAAATGGATAGTCTGAGATGGTACCGAAGGATTAAACGCAAAGAGGTCGCCATATATGAGAAAGGTAATTTCCCACTAACAAGGAAATGAGAAGCGAGAAAAAGAGACCACTTATAGGATGATGAATAGTTATGGCACGATAAGTCAAAAATACAATAATGGAGACAAAATGAGAGCGAGATGCTAGTTAATTTCTAACCATGCACATGAAGACAGAGAAGTGAAAGAAGCTAACTGAAGGCAATGAAAGAGTTAAGGGAAGATGAGAAGAGACTAAACCAAGTTATAGTCTAAGTAAACGGTAATCGGACCCTAAGGGAAGAATAACGGTTCTAAGTAATCAAAGATGGTGTTGTGGGTTGGCAATACTGCAACATTCGAGGACGAATGTTTCTAAGGGGGGAAGGATGTTACACCTCGTAGTTTCTGTACATTGACATTCGTTAGGTATTAGCTATTCAATTGCAGATATAGGAGTTATTGTTGAGACGATGCAAGATCATAGGTGCTCGTTTTATGATTATAAGAGTCCGAGTTCGCGTAACAGGTTATGGGAGGATTGGGAACTAAGGAGATTCAGCTTGCGAGGCTTTGAAGGAAAGTTGGGCAAGGTTTAGTACGAAAATTTTGGTCTAAATGGAAGAAAGAATATGTTTAGTATATTATGGGTGTTGAAGTGAAACAAAAGTCTAAGGTGAAGTTCGGGAAGTCTAGTTTCCAACACAACAAACCTCTCCTCAATAGGACATCGGGGTAAGGAGATATGGAAGTTACAAGTCGGGCTGGCAGACCAGGGAAATGGTCTGCGCGAACGCGCTGAAAAATTTTGAGGCCCGGGTTTAGGATGAAAGGTATATTATAAGAATGTAATAATAACATATATATGACATTTGGAGACCATAAGGGGTGAATTGGTTCGTATGGCACTTGATGAAAAATCCCTCATTGCTGCAAGCTAAGTGGGGCCCACATACCAGAGTTCTATAAAGGAAGTATGAAGAGATATATGAGTAGTACATGGAATGTTGAGCAAGTCCTAAGAAGGACCCTTAAGCCAAAAATGGGCATAAGCCCTCCAAAAGGACGATTTAAGGAAACATTTCCGGATGATCTGACTTGGAGGGGCAAAAACGATATTATAAAATTTGGAATTTGGAAAAAAACCAAGAATGAAAGTTGTAGATCATTGAATTAGCTTTCCAACCATAAGTCATGGGACCTTACACGATATCTGGATCAAGAGTTATGATCTTTTTACTTAACGAAGGTGCAGTCAGAAACAAATAAGTCAGCGCGAACGCCCCCAAAGGGGGCGCGAAGGCGCTAAAGGAAAATTAAGTCGGTCCAGGCAGAACCTGGACCGTTATTTAAAGGGGGAGACCCCCTCATTTTTGTCCCAAACACACCAAGAACCCCTCAAATATTCCAGAAAATTCCCCAACTTTCCATCACCAACTTTTTAGCCCGAAACCAGGCATAATTCCCAAATCCCGGACCAGACGGCGTATATTTGCAACTACAAAATTGTGTATTGAGGCATTGTGGCTTAATTTCAAGGTGGAGGAGTGAAGATATAGCATTATAATCAAGTTAAAGATATGGATCTCTTGTTATTAACGTTAATATTGGTTTAATTACGGAGAAGGAGTTATTAAATTGTTGTAAATTAATTCTGTTAGTGGAAATATGGGACAAACACCATATGGGATGTTCTATGGAATAATTTGATATGGGAAATGATGTTATTGATGTTGGTATTCTTATTGTTGTGTTGGTTATTGAATTGAGAATTCGGGGTAGGCATATAAACAGGGGAGATGCTTACTGATTTTCGGCAGAATATAGAATAGTTTGATTTGAAACTTTGAATAAGTGTGCGATAAAGAGGCTAAAGTTAATGTAAATCCTCTTAAATGTAGACTTGCGAGCTCAGACGAATAAGCGTATCTAATAAGAGGCGGAACATGTATGTTAAAGATCGTCCCTTTCTTTCAAAGGCCTGATTCTTATGTTATGATTCCATAAATGTTTCCATAACCACCTTGTTTTCAATAGCTCGAAATTCATGACTCTTAAAGCCTCTTATGATGTTAAATGGAATATGTTCTATGATGATTGTGTCAATTATGATGATTCTCTTCTTTTGAAACTCCAAAGCTATGATTTGAGGGCATTATGAGATTATTGAGCCATTCCATGAATCCCTTAGCCGTACTTATTGTTGATGGTCTCACCTCATGTTTCTCGTTCCTTCGAGGTGAGATATAGCGATGATAACGATTCTACTTCCAGTGCTACCTAAGTTCGTGATTCTTGAGACTCCTATGACGTCGTCGACTTCACCTTAAGATGGTCGATCCTTCAAGGATTGATATGATGGTAATGGTAATGCTAATGATGACGTTGATTTCATTTATGTATTTTTATGTATATGTATGTATGTATGTATGCATTGCATCCCACTGATTAGTTGGGTATAACATCAAGTCCCGCAAGGGCCGAGTACGGATAACATCGAGTCCCGCAAGGGCCGAGTACGGATAATATCGTGTCACGACCCAACCCCGTGGGCCGTGACCGGTGCCCTAGGTGGGCACCTATACGTACCCGATACCCAGATTAGCAAATTAACAGAATAATAATATAATAACATTAGTGAATACTACAGAAATTAACAGAAAGGTAGGCTTGGCACACATAGGCCGAGAAGGCCGTCATAGAACAAAATACCCCAAACGTATGTACAGAACCCACGCAGATATATCCACAGACCTCTACAGAACCCAGCATAATCATAAGACGGGACAGGGCCCCGTCATACCCAGAATAATGTACACATCCAGATAGAGGTGTCAAACTGTACCAAAAGATGGGCTCTGAAGAAGAGAGCGCCCCAAAATAGCAGTAGTAGGATCCTAAACGTGTGGATCGGCAAACCTGTCGTCTGTACCTGCGCGGCATAAAAACGCAGCCCCCGAAGCAAGGGGGTCAGTACGAAATATGTACTGAATATGTAAAGCAGAATCACAGAAGTATAAATCATAACAGATTCAGAAAACTGAGTAGAAAATCCTGAGTGTCATATGCATATTTTCAAAACAGACAGAGTGTGTACAAAATCATATGTCATATCATATCCGGCCCCAGCCATGGGGCTCGGCAGACAGAACGTGGTCACCCTCCCGACATCGGTGCCACAACAGATAGGAATCAGAAAAAGGGGGCGTGGCCCCGTATCATAAAATGTCATATCAGAATGGCCATAACAGATCAGATCAGAACAGGCGGACATGGCACATCATACTCCACAGACCCATGTACGCGTATACCTGCCCCCTCACCTCGGGGCGCGGCGAACAATGCAGAAGATTACGCTTGACAACATATCCTGGCCCGGGCTCAGTGTGGGAAACGTTGGGACATCCACGAATAGAGTAGTGAGAAACTAATGCAATTTTAAAACGTCATAATTATCTTCAAAGACTCGACGAAGCGTATCGAAGACGAATAAATCAAATGGAATAAAACGGGATCAGAATAACACATTTCGTATGTCAAAATAAATTACGGAAGTATAGCTTTCCCGAAGTCATACCGGGTATCAAAATAATTCATTAGGCTTGATAGAATATTTAAACCACATTCTTTAGATAATTTAAAGGTAGTCAACACATTTTCTTTCAAAAATTTGCTTAAAAAGGAACCCTTGACTCATAAGGGCAAAATCGTAATTAGCGGGCCCGCCTCGGGACAAACAAGGCGGCGGGCTCAAACAGTGTTCTTTAACCATATGGAGTCACCTAAAAAGGTTCTACGGACATTCGACGACGTTTCGAGTAGTTTGAAGAAAAGGTGCCTTATTTCAAGCAAAGGGCACCAAATTGGTTCAATTCCATTGAAGGAAAAATGGAAAATTTCCTTTGCGGATTCCGAGGGCCACGAGGTCCTTCGAGGCCCGGATCCGACCCTAACTCACTAAAGGCATGCCAAGGGAAGTAATAGGGTTGCTTTACATACCTTTCACGCTCCTAACGCCTTCCAAAAGTCACTTCCCGTTTCGTCGAAAAACTGCAAATGGTCAAGTTTACCATTTGTAAGCCATAATTACCAAAGTCTCAATTTAATGCAAATTTGGCTACCGAAATTTCGGCAGCACTTCCCCTAGACATATAGCACCCCGAGAATTCAACTCGGCTATAATTCATCAACAACAACCCAAACAACAACATTAATGCCAACAATGAACATTAAAGGCACAATTATCCTTCAACTAGCAATTTTTCTCACAAGTTAACTTAATTATCAATCCAACCCAAATTTTCGAATTAACATTATAATCTCACATCCATTATCATTTAAGATCATCACCACATGAATCTAAAGATATCTCATATCATTTCTCTTAGGATATACACTTGATATACACTTTTCCGCCAAAAGCATAACTTATGCAAAACATCAAATCCTTAGCATATGATTTCATAACTAGTTTCCAACTTCCAAATTCATCAATGAACATCATAATTCACAACCAAACACTTCATTTCCTTAACGACGGAAAATCATACTAAAACGACATAAGTTCCTACCTTCCAATTCAATACAAACTTATATCATACTAACGTCGTTCACATTACAAACATCACAATACCAACACTCTAAAACATTAAACAAACTCAATCCATTTTATTCTCAAACCACATACACCACACGGCCAAGTGCTATTGTTAGCCATTCAATCAAATTTATTCCACTTTCATTCTCAACATGAATTCCATCACATTCATAACTAGAATACAACATAATTTCAACACATTTGTGGCTATACATCATATATATACATACGGCTACACACTCACACACACACCCACTTTGCAAACTTCCATTTCTTCATACAATAAGCACATTTCCACATACTACAACACAAATAAGGCTCAACAACACAATAACAAGGTAGAAATTCTTACCTTTTCTTCAAGTCTCCTTCACTTGAATATATGATCACCTTGGGGATTCTAGTGCTCCCCACTCCAATCCAACTATACCAAGATGCAAAGGAACCTTGAATTAGTAGGAATTTAACAAGAAATGAATTTTTGAAGCAAGATTTTGGATGGTTAAATTTGGAGGGCAAACCCGAAACCCTCCTCTCTCTCTCTTATGTTTTTTGCTCTTACTTGTTCTTGCTTCTAATGGATTAATATGAAGACTTGGTCTTCTCTTATAATTAGTGGTCACATGTCTTGCACATGACCACATTAATTGGGCTTGGGCCAAGGCCTACCATGGCCGGCCACTTCAATGGGTTGGGCTCCAATTCACTTAAATTTTTTTTGAGCCCAAGAACTTATGGATCACATTTTGTAATTCCCGAAACTAATTTCCAAAATTCCAAAATTACCCTTAGCCTTGTCCCACACTTTCGTGATTCTATTCTTTCATGCATAACTCCTATGTTCAACAGAACATCAAATTTGACCTCATATCTCAAAAATCCAATATAATTCAAGTCTTTCCAAACGTGTGAAAACACGGGATATAACATATCGAGTCCCGCAAGGACCAGGTACGGATATGGTAGATGTATGTATAGTAAGTGTACGTGAATGCATATGTATGTATGTTGTGTATGGATGTGTATGGCATGTTTTTCCTGTAGACGAGTAGTTTACATGACAGAGATCTTAAGAAGAGTACGAGGTATAATTACTTACTTTATCTTATGTTTTCTTCACTCTGATATCATACTACCATTAATGCCTTACATACTCAGTACATTGTTCGTACTGACGTCCCTTCTTGTGGACGCTGCGTTCATGCCCGCAGGGGCAAGTAGACGAGACGAGGATCTTCCGCAGTATGCTGCTTTCAGGTACCAGTTTTGATTCGTGAGCTCCATTTCTTCCTGGAGCACTGCCGAGTCTAGCTATATATATATATATATATATATATATGTGTGTGTGTGTGTGTGTGTGTGTGTGCGTGTATGATGTTTTCCAGGGAATGTCGGGGGCCCTGTCCCGACTTGCATACTTCAATCATGTTCATAGAGGCTTTGCAAACAGTTCCTGTGTACAGCTTAGTCATAGTGTGACGATAGTAATGTTGGCATTATGGGTCCAATGTACATATACGTATGCATGATATTATGTTCGCATTTAGCCTCTCGATCCTATTGTTTCTATTTGAGACACGAAGGATGTAAGTTATAAGTTGGTTCGCTCGGTTCCCGTAAGGTGCCGGGTGCCAATCACGCCTTACCAAGGGTGGGGTGTGACATGAAATCTTGACCAAGGCTTAGAACGCCCACGAAAGTCCGTAGTTTTCTGGGATTTGCAGGCTACTATAGAAGATTCGTAGAAGGATTTTCCTGTATTTCAGCCCCATTGACAAAGCTAACCTAGAAGTCAGCTAAATTTTAATGGAATGATGCTTGTGAACGCAGTTTTCAAGAGTTGAAGGATAGATTAACTTCAGCCCCAGTCTTGACACTCCCAGAAGGGCCAGATGATTCTGTTGTATATTGCGATGCTTCTGGCATTGGGTTAGGATGTGTATTGATGCAGCATGGTAAAGTCATTGCTTACGCTTCGAGACAGCTGCAGAAACATGAAAAGAACTACCCGACTCATGACCTTGAATTGGTTGCAGTTATTCATGCAGTAAAGATGTGGAGACATTATTTGTATGGTGTTCACATTGATATTTATAGAGATCACAAGAGTCTTCAATATATTTTCAAGCAGAAGGATTTAAATCTGCAGCAGAGGCGGTGGTTAGAATTATTGAAAGATTATGATGTGAGTATTTTGTGCCACCCCGGGAAAACAAATGTAGTAGCTGATGCGCTTAGTCGCAGATCAATGGGTAGCCTATGTGAAGTTCCTCCGGAGAAGAAGGAATTAATTCAGGAGCTCAACCAGCTAGCTAATCTTGGAGTTCGTTTAATTGACTCAGGCAGTGCATGGATTGGTATTAATAATCCAACTGTCTCATCCCTAGATATGGAGGTGAAAGAGCATTAATATGAAGATCCTCAGTTGAGCCATTATAGAGACACATTTCATGAAAAAGAGAAGTCTCCATTTGAAACTTCTATAGATGGGTTTCATAGATACCGAGGCAGGCTATGTGTTCTGAATGTTGCAGAATTACGTCGTCGAATTCTAGAAGAGGCTCAATATTCTCGGTATTCTATTCATCCAGGGGAGATAAAGTTGTACCAGGATCTCATGTTAATGTATTGGTGGGAGGGAATGAAGAAAGATATAGCAAAATTTGTAGCTCAATGTCCAAACTGTCAGCAAGTGAAAATCGAGCATCAAAAGCAAAGAGGGTTATTGCAAGCAATGGAAATCCCTACTTGGAAGTGGGAAGTGATCAACATGGACTTTATTGTGGGATTACCCCGTTCCCGAGGTAAGTATGATTCCATATGGGTGATCGTAGACAGACTCACGAAAGCAGCTCGTTTCTTCCAGTCCAAACTATGTGCTCGGCAGAAGATTATGCAAGGTTATATCTCAAAGAGATTGTCCGACTCCACGGTATCCCAATGTCTATTATCACAGATAGAGGAGCACAATTCACAGCTAAGTTCTGGAAATCTTTCTAAGAAGGTTTGGGTACTCAAGTAAAGCTTAGCACGGCATTCCATCCTCGAACTGATGTGAAAGTCGAACGTACCATTTAGACCTTGGAGGATATGCTAAGAGCATGTGTTCTAGATTTTGGTGGTAGTTGGGATGACCACTTACCCCTTATTGAGTTTGCATACAAGAACAACTGTCATTTCAGTATCCAAATGGCTCCATATGAAGCTCTGTATGGATGGAAGTGTAGATCCCAAATTGGGTGGTTTGAAGTAGGAGAAGTACAGCTAATAGGTCCTGAATTGATTCAACAAGCAGTGGAAAAGGTCAAGGTCATCCGAGATCGATTCATGACATCCCAAAGTCGCCAGAAATCATACGCGGACAACCGCCGACGAGACTTAGATATTCAAGTTGATTACTGGTATTCTTGAAAGTGTCACCAATGAAGGGAGTGATGAGGTTTGGTAAGAAAGGAAAGTTGAGTCCTCGATACATTGGACGTTATAAGATTGTCCGCAAGGTGGGCCAAGTAGCCTATGAATTGGGCTTACCCTCAGAACTTGAATTAGTCCATCCGGTTTTTCATGTCTCAATGCTCCGCAAGTGTGTTGGAGATCCTACGAGGAATGTTCCAATAGATGATGTTCAAGTGACAGAAAGGTTGGCTTATAAAGAGTACCCATTGCATTATTATATAGGCAAGTACGAAGGCTTAGAAATAAAGAAGTAGCCTCAGTTAAGGTCTTATGGCGAAATAACAACCGAGAAGAAATGACTTGGGAAGTGGAAGAAAATATGAAGTCCAAGTACCCGCACTTATTCTAGCCCCCGGAAGAGATCCAAGATGAAACACCAAGCTTATGAGGTATGTATGTTCTCTTTTTGTGCATATGGGTCGTGTGCGGCTAGATATTATTGCTATTATGTTGTGGCCCTGTGAGGCATTGTTATTGTGGGTTGTTGTGATAGGATGTAGTGCCATATTACAGGAGAAACTCTGGCAAAATTTTCGTAGAATTTCCGAGCGCTTAACATTCGAGGATGAATGTTCAAAAAGGGGGGAAGAATGTTACACCTCCGAAAAATTTCCCGTTGATGCACAATGAATAGACTAACGAAGGGCATGAAGTGTGCGATGTTTAATTATGTAAGCAATAGCATTTGATGATCCTAATTGAGATTTCAAATACATTGAGGTAAGAGAAAAAAGTTGCCAAGAAAAGCAAGGTATACGCTATGTGACGGAAAAGATTTACGAGTACCGAACTAATGATGACTTAGTGATGTCTTGAAGAAGAGTTATAATGTCCATTAAATTGTTAATGAGGTGTTAAACAAGTGTTAAGAAGGTTCCAAAAGGATTGGAGATGAAACGAGTCGACGAGAAAGAGTTCGGAAAAGCTGAGCATTATACGACCCAACATAATGGCCGTATAAAACATACTGGTCGTATGTTAGGCCGTATGTCCTGTCCAGAATGGGACTTCCACTGGGCCAAAGATACGGCCAGACATACGGTCCATATAAAAGATACGGACCGTATGTTGGTCCGTAGATTTGAGTCGGGCCAGCCTTTAAAATTAATATAAGGGACCAACCTCATTCCATTTATTTCATATTTCACCCAACACTTCAAGAACTCTCTAGAAATATCTCCACATTCTTCCACAAGAACCCAAGAGAATTTAGGATCAACTAAATCAAACCAAGAAAACCAAGTGTAAGAAACTCATTGGAGTTCATCCAAGTAAAGAAATTCCATGGGAAGTGAATTAGGGTTTTGGCTCAAGTGAAGTCTTTTCACTCAAAGCTCATTCCTACACTATCTAAGGTAAGTTTTATGATCATTCCATGTTGTTTAAGATATTGAGAGGTTGTAAGACTTAGATTATGAAAGGAGATAGGAAATAGGTCACAATGATGAGAATAATGAGATTTTGAGTAGTAGCTTGGAATGAGTCATAATTCTTGATATGTTGTGATTATGATTATGTTATAAATGATATTAAGGACATGGGATGAGCATTATATGTGAGTAAATGCAATAGTGAACTATGACCATAGTAATGGAGGAATTGAAGTGAAATTGTGAAATGTAGATAATGTAGAGTGAATGAAGATTGTTAGTTATAATATTTTGAATGTTATTATAGATGTTTGGGAGTTGATATATGATATGGGGAAAGTTTTATAAACAAAGGAAATGCTGCCCTATTTTCTCTAGCTTCAATTGAGCATGTGCATGTAATCGATTAGCTAACGTTAATACGAACTCTCTTGAAGGTAGAAACGTGAGCGTTGAAGGAGAACGATCAAGCGATAGAATAGCTAAACGAAAATGTATGTGAGGCTAGTCCTTTCCTTCAAAGGAATGACTGCATTGCATGAATCTTCCTATCTTCCTATGACTTTTCTAAATACATGTATATAACGGAAATCATGAGTCTATGTTCATAAAGAGCCTTATATGAGATGAAGCAAGATAATGACGATGATGAGCTTAAGTCTAAAGATTCTAAAGTTCATGATATGATGCTTCTATAAAGCTAATGATCCAAACTATGATTTATTGATGTTGCTCTTTGCGCCACACTCACCTTATATGCTAATTCCTTCAAGGTGGGGCAGAATGCTTATGAGTGTTCCATAATGGAATCGGGGGTTCACGACCTTATTTCACCCCGGTAAAGTATAGTCGTCCTCGAATCTCTATGCATGCATTATGATTAGTACATGATGATGCTATTACCCCGCGCCTATATGGCCGGGCAGACACCGCCAAGGCGGGCAGTGTATACACCATGTCTAGATGGCATGGGCAGACACCACTAGTGAGCGGCATGAGATGATTACCCCGGACGCAGGCTAATGATGATCACACCGTATCTATATGGTTGGGCAGCGTATACATTTATATATATTCATACATGATATGATGATGATGTTTATGAAGTAAGTCAACATGCATTATTTCTATTAAAACTGACAGTCAGTCATAGATTGTTCTTCATTTGATATCCCTATATTTCATTGATGTATCGTTATTGTTTATGCCTTACATACTCAGTACAATATTCGTACTAACGCCCTTTTCTTTGGACGTTGTGTTCATGCCCACAGGTAGACAGGGAGGTGATCCAGATCCATAGGAGCTATTAGGAGACCTTAAGAGCACTCCATTATTCCGGAGGTGCCATTGCCTATTATTTTTTTATACATATATTTTGGGCACGACAGGGTCCTGTCCCGTCCATATGTATAGTACTTTAGTAG
Organism: Lycium barbarum; assembly: GCF_019175385.1. Taxonomy (NCBI): domain Eukaryota; kingdom Viridiplantae; phylum Streptophyta; class Magnoliopsida; order Solanales; family Solanaceae; genus Lycium; species Lycium barbarum. The sequence continues at coordinate 59,766,902 of NC_083340.1, forward strand.
AGGCTCGTAGATACATATGTGTGGGTAGTATGGTCTCACGATTTCCTCATTGTATATATGATATTTTGATAGCCGAAGGGCTTATGCATATAATGGTAAATATGTTTCAACTGAAAATGGTTTTTCTACGATTTTAATCATGAAATTAATGAACCATCGGAGAATGAGTATAATTACTATAGTATAAGCGGTGCTCAGTGGTTATCCTCGGGTACCCGTCATGGCCCCTAGTCGGGTCGTGACAGCTAGTATACATGGGCACAGTTTGATGACGTGTATATATATATATATGCATTATCTCTTGATCTTGTGTCCCTTACAGTTTACGATATCTATTAGTTAGCATTATGGCCCATCTAAAGTATAATATATGATGTACATAGGTCATGTCGTGATGTAGGTTAGCTCTGAGTGCCTGTTATGGCCATCCGGTTAGATCGTGACAAAAGTAGTATCAGAGCAGTTCGTCTTAGGGCTGTTTATGAGCCGTGTCTAGTAGAGTCTTGTTTCTGGTAGTGCAGTGCACCACACTTATAACCAAAAGGCTGCAGGACATTGAGGAAGATTGACCTTTCTTTCTCATCTTAGATCGTGCGATAGAGCAATGTTATGAGGATTCGCTTTTCCTGACTGTGCACTATGATTTCAATAATGCTCGTGACGAGGAAAACTTCTGTTACATTTCATAAATTGTCACATCGTTTCTGTCATAAGTAAACAAGCATAAGCCCGGATAGGCCATGGAACTCCTCTAAGGTTAACTAAGACCTTTAACAAGTGTTAATAAAGTATCTAAAGGTTCCGGGATCAAGTGAATCGAACAAATTAAGTCCGTCGAGATTTTGGAACATTTGGCAGAATTTTGGACAGTATTTTGAGTCCAACTTGAGGGAGGTATGTCTCCTAGAATATGAGGAGTTATGGAATTCATAACCCATGTAAATTCAAGTTCAAAGAGTTTTCTTTCCAACGCAACTTACAGATCACAAATCCGAGAAGTACGGGGGAAGATACGGCCCGTACAAAATTATACGATTTCAAGTACGGATCGTATTTCCAACCGGTGGTAGTGACTTTAAATTCTCTTAAAACGATTGGGGCCTCATTTTTCGTCCAAGGGAAACCCTCACATCTCCCATAAGAGTTCCATAACAGTCTCTAAGGTTCATAACACACCTAAGTTGATTTGGATCCAATCCAACCTCAAAGTTGACGAACATGAGTTCCTTGTTATTGTGTTGTTGTTGTGGGCTGCCTTATGCTTGAAGAAGTAGTTGTTGGAGTGGTTTATGATTTCATAAGGTATGTTTATCTCTTCTCTACTTGTGTGTGAGTTTAGTTTGTTGATTGGATAAGTTGTGAATATTGAATTCCATGAAGAAGTATACTAGATGTGCTATTGTGTTGTTATTGTTGTTGGGGCTGTTTTGAGCAAACTCTTGGAGTTGTAGTGGCTGGAAAATTAGAGAAACTACATGTATATGATGTTGTTGTTGTGGTTGACATGTTACACCAAGCTTTGAGTGATGTTGCTATTATCAATTAGAAGAGAGGAAGAAAGAATCAAGTTTAGCGTCGAATCGAACTTGTTAATTATCGTAAACTATTTTGAGCCATATTATTAATGTGTTAAATTCTTATTGTATGGACAGTAGTTGATGTTGAGGTTGTGTGGAGGTTGCTGTACTTGTTTTGTTTGAAAGGATAAGGTGCTTAACCATCGTATACGAGGCATATATCAGGCTGTTTCATTGTGTATCGTTGAATGTCAATTGTTGTGAGTTGAAGAGGCATATAGGAGAATGCTGTTGTTATTGTTGGTTGCTGTATATGTTGTGGTGATAAGGAAATGAGAGAAATGTTGCCCGTTTCATTTTAGAATCGATTTATCATTTGATATACGCGATATACTAGCGTCGTCTAAGTTCATATATGTATTCCCTTGTTATAGATTGGTGTAAGCATTACGACAAGTTCGTTGTGGGTTCATATCGGAGACTTAAGCTATGTTAAGGCTATCCCTTTTTTTTGGCATGACCCATATAATACGAACGAAACAAGCGAACGAACGATATCCATAGTGACTCCATTCTTAACAATACTAGGGAGCTTATGTTATTGATCTCCTTATGATATTATTGATCTTTTCTTAGGATTATTGATCTGGTCCAATGGTCATTGATCCTTCAAGGTGAGATATGTGGATGATGTTCGCTCCATAAGTGGTAATCGGAGGTATACCGACTTTACATCACTCTGATAGAGTCGTAATGTTTCCTTGTACTCATATTCATGCATTATATATATGTATCTATTTTATGACACCAAGTCGCGCTATAGTCAGTCGGGTAGGCACCTATCGTGCAACCACTGATCAGCTGGGTATTCACACTGAGTCCTATTATGGCCGGTTAGTTCCACACCGAGTCCAATTAAGGCCGGGTAGCGTATATTGAAGACATAGCCCCACTGAGAGTCTTATACATAGTATACAGATATGATTCTTATTTAAAGAAAGCATGCTTAGTTTACGCCCTCAGAGGCATTCAAACATACAGGTTGTTTTTCTTATCTCATATTATTTCTATGTTTCTTACATACTGTGTTCCATGCCTTACTGTTACACCTTGCACTTTCATAGCATGATTACGCCATGTATTTCACCGTATTAATGGAGTATCAGACACGTCCCATGATGTTTTAAAAGGTACAAGCCATGGGAAATACGTAACAATGAAGTAAATGATGAATTACGATCTCGTAAGTCGTAATTGGGAAGGCCAACCTTGGAACCAAAGGACATGACTATTATCAAGTATGATTAATGATAAATATCATGTATGGAGAGTTTCGGAAGATTCTGGGACCAAACAAATCAAAGAAAATAAGTTTATCGAATATTCTGAAAAAAGTTGGCAGCATTTTGGGTCAAACTTTGGAGGGGTGTAACTCCAGGTATATTAGGTGTTTTAAGGTGTTTCAAAAGCCTAAAATGAAGTTTTTCGAGTTTAGTTTCCAACGCAATAAACCTCTCATCAAAACGACATCAGAGTACAGGGTTATGGCCATTTTAAGATGATCCATCCAAGCTGCCGAATGGCTTTCGCGGGTCCCACTTGGGAAAGTCGGTGGAACCGACTTATGAGGGGTATAAAAACCACATCAACCCCATTTTTTCAGCATTTTACACTCCCATGAGTTCTAGAAATCTCCTAACACATCCCCCAAACATTTATAGCCCATTAAATCAAGAATTTAACAAGATTACACCAAACTAGTCCATGAAAGGTGATTATTCTTGCTTCTACTTGATGTTGTGGTGAGTCTGGTCTTGAAGAAAGTTGGTGTGGCTAAATTTCTTCAAGTATAAGTTATGTTCTTCATCCTATCTCTTATGTTGAGTTGATTTGAAGGTTTAGCAAGTCATAAAAGTGAAAATAGTTACGGAGGAAAGGCCATAAAGTGTTGTGTTGTAGTTGTTGTGTTTATGGACTTTTTTGAGCATGTCATGGCCGTGTGGTTGGGCTGATTTACATGTATATGTATGTTATCTAATGTTGTTGGTTTGTTGATGAGATTATGCTCCTTTATTGGGAAGAAAGGAAGTGTATATTGTTGTATTATGTTGAAAAACATCGTGTGGGATGTTTTGTGGAATATTTTGGTATTGATGATGATGTGGTTGATATTAGTATTGCTATTGTTGTTATTTTGTTGGTATTGTGATTTAGGGCTAGGGATATAAACAGAGGAGATGCTGCCCGAATTTTGACAGATTTTAAAAGGGATTCATTTGAGGGCTTAAGACAAGCATATGACGATAAGCCTAATAATAATATGAATTATCTTGAATGTAGATTTATGAGCCTGGGAGGATAAGTGTTAAATAGTTAAAGTTAAGGCGACCAAAAAGGTATGTTAAGGCTAGTCCCTTTATTTCTAAAGTCATGATTCATTTCGTATGAACCCTACATGATTTCCATAATGTCCTTATTCCCAAAAAGCTAGAAGTTCATGATTCTCAAAGTTCTTATGATAATTGTTCCTTCTTTTCTTGGCATGTTTCCATATATGGTAAGAGCGTGATAAACCTTATAATTCGAGATTTGTCAAAGTATAGCCTATCATATCGTTGTCTAGTTTTTGAGTGTTATGTTGTTCGTTCTGAGGGTCCATATGTCCTTGAGTAATAGAGAGACAGAAGAGACATGTTACAAAGTCGGTACTTTTCAGCACATACATGATATACATATATTTACACTTTATATTACCTGGCCTATGAGCCACGGAATTATTACCTGGCCTATGAGCCATGGAATTATTACCTGGCCTATGAGCCACGGAGTTATTACCTGGACTATGAGCCACAGAGTTATTACCTGACCTACGGGTCATGGAGTTGATTATACCTGGCCTATGCGCCATGGAGTTATTACCTGACCTATGATTCATGGAGTTATTTATGCCTGACCTTTGGTTCAAGGAGTTACATCTATAGAATAATGTTATCTTGCCTCAAATGAAAGGCAACCCAGGTAAAGTACCTCCAGATGCTTCCTTGAAATATCCAGAGTATAAATTGTTATTTCATTCAGTTGTTATCTTGCCTTACATATTCAGTACATTATTCGTACTGACATCCCTTTGTCTTGGGGCGCTGCGTTCATGCCCGCAGGTCTATGTAATCGGACAGACGATCCAGTTCAGTAGGCCTTCCATTCAGCTACAGACAGTTCGCTCCACTTGGTTCAGAGCTGCATCCCTTTTTGGTTTGTTATTTTGACATGTGTATATCCGGGGATGACGGGGTCTTGTCCTTCCCTTTCTGCAGCTCGTGCTCCCTAGAGGTCTGTAGACAGTTGTATGTAGTTGGGATGTTATGTAGCCTTGTTGGCTCTTAGTTTTGTTGTTTAGCTACATAGCAGCCTCGTCAGCTTACTCAGTTGTGTTTCTATATTTTGGGTGTGTGTGTGTCCAGTTCAGGCAAGATAGTCAGCATTTATGTATATATATATATATATATATATATATATATATATATATATATATATATATATATATATATATATATATATATATATATATATTACGGCCTCGCCGGCTTGTTGGTATTATCTGTGTGCAGGTAATCCTTAGCAGAGTATCAAATTTAGAGTGGTTCGCTCGGGCCTACTTTGGCACCGAGTGCCGGTCACGCCGCTCCAGATTTGGGGCGTGACACTTACATACTCGGTATATTATTCGTAACGACTCCCCTACTGCTTGAGGGGCTGCGTTCATGCCTGCAGGTTCAAGTAGATAGACAGACGGTCCATCTCAGTAGGATCCTCACTCAGCGATTGTTGGTGCACTCCACTTGGTTCAGAGGTGCTGTCTATTTTGGTATGCTATTTATGGTGTACATATGGGTATGATGGGGCCCTGTCTCGTCTTTTCTACAACGATGTACTCTTATAGAGGTTTGTAGACAGTCGTATGTAGTTGGGATGTCATATAGCCTTAGTGACTTCTATTTTTGTTGTATAGTATCTACGGCGGCCGTGTCGGGTTACACTATTGCTTCCAGTATATATATATATATATATCTGTGTATGTGTGTGTTCTATGCATAATTCATTATTCTTTTCACACAGAAGTCAGTATAAATAGCTATGAGTCATATATGGGCCACCCTTTTCACCTTATGAGATCTAGACGCATGTATAGGAGTGTCTGACAAGTAGAGCTCGAGCACTCGTCATGATCATCGGTTTGGGTCATGACAAAAAGTGGTATCAGAGCAGTTCTGTACTATGGTTGTCTACAGACCGTGTCCGGTAGTGTCCTATTTATGGGTGTGTTGTGCACCACACTGTAGAGGTTTTATTTATTCCGATACGTATTTGCACTTGCCTCATTTAAAAAGGAAAGTGTCCCGGAGAAGTACGGTTGTCAATCGTACCGGGAAAAAGGAAAAAAATATACTTCTATGTGGACGGTGCTCCAAAATGGACGTTATTTTAGAGTCGCCACTTAATTTTTAGGAAAACCAGTTCGAAAAGGGTTCATTCAAAACAGTTAAATTTTAAAAGAATCCTAATCTAACCAAAGTTCAGGTAAGGGTTCTGGTGATCCTACAGGGAAGGTGTTAGGCACCCCGGTATTAAGGATTCGTAAAATACAGTTGATCTACGGTTTCTAATAGTATGCCTTTGTAGATATAAATTGTTTGTGATAAAAACCTGCTTTTGTTTATATTTCCACAAATCAAGATGTGTCATTTATGCAAAAATCCTCACTTTTCAAGAAAAGAAAATGGTTGAGTTTTGCCCAAAATTGGGCGTTTTGGGTTTCGGACTAGTACAACTAGGTTAAAACTCAAAGGCATTAACCTAAGCAGAACACTACGTAAGCCCACCCGAGTTTAGAAAAAGGTTTTTTAGTTTTAAGTTTTATAAAAGAAAAAATCATTTTTTGGCATACTATCATTATACATATTTTAACCATATTTTATATTTTTTTAGATTTTTATCCTTTTAGTCCAAGTTAATCCAAAAAATAGTTTAAGTTCAATTTTCTCCAAAATGTCCATATGGACGGTCCACAATCATTTTTGTCTCTAGTTGCGCAAAATTAATCAAGTCTATTATTTTGTCCAAAAAATCATTTTTATATGCTAATAATTGTAAAAATCAGTTTTATATTTAGAAATGATTTTTTGGCAACTTTAATACATGACAATTTTTAAGGGTTCCAAGAAATCACATTTAATCAATTTTGACAAATAAAGAGATAGGGAGTTGGGCCGACCAAACCCAACAGAAAAATGCATAAGTAAATATTTCCGCTCCAAATTATGCTCCAATGCCTTAATCCTTCCATGATAGGGGTTGACTCGATCTAGAAATGTTAGTGGGCCTCGAAAGACCCACCAACAAATTTGGGAGGTCACAAAAGATAGGTGTACAAAACATTAGTAATAGGCTGAGGTCAATTATCTAATTTACAAAGCAAAAATAAATTACAATGCTTTTAAGTCAAGCCCATAATTATCATACTTATAAATAAAAGGACAATTTATGCAAAAGGCTCAATAGTTGCTATGAATTAGTAACAAACTCACAAGAGCTACGTTTTTTTTTGTTTTTTCTTTCTTTGAGTAAGTTTCATAACTAGAAAATGTTAAATTTGACATTACATAATTTTAGCACAAAATTAAACATATCAGTTTTACCCAAATAATATCTGACACCCCCCCCCCCCCCCCCAAAAAAAAGTAACCCGTCTGTTGGTAGAATTAATGTAACTTAACAGATTTACGGATTTATTCCATAATTAAAACAACTTATTACATTCCATTTAATAGGGACACTAATTAATAATCCCTATAAATAAGCTAAAAGACAAATGCAGAGAGGATAACTTCCTTATATAGTTCATAAAAAAAACTTCTTATGTATACACACACAAACAAGTCTCTGAATCCAGCATTACCGCTTCGGCGGTCTCTCAGACCGCTACAACGGTCCCGCTCCTACTGTAGAAAGGCCGCAAAAGCCGTCAGGAAGAAAACAAAAGAAACCGCTTCAGCGGTGGCCTACGCTGTCACGACCCAAACCGATGAGTCGCGACAAGTACCCGACCATTGCTGGTCAAGCACTCCCATGCCTGTATTTACCTCTCACTGACTATCCTGGGCCCATACACAATCTCTAACTGAGCTGGACTGTCTCCCGAACAATCAACATAAAAGACACCGTATCGGGAATCCACAGCCAACACATACATATAAACACAAATGCACAGCGCAAGCCGATTGGCCGCTTCATATATACTGTACAATAAAATAAGTGCCGACGAGGCTACATAACAACACGACTACATATCACTGTCTACAGACCTCTATGGAGTACAAACTGTGGAAGGGAAAGGACAAGGCCCTGCCGTACCCATATATGTACGTAACAAGATGGCATAGAAAACGGACTGAAGCTCCGGATCAATGGGGTGTACCGACTGCCGCTGAGGGGAGGTCCTACTGCTGCGAATCGTCTGACTGGCTATGTCACGACCCAGCCCCGTAAGCCGTGACTAGTGTCCGAGATGGACACTCGTACATACCTAGAAGTCAAGGTCTACGTGTGTTTAACATATTAAGGACTTCGTGTACACCAGAGAATATATCGTTTAAGTCGTCACTTAAGACATAACACATAAACCGATCAGGTTATTATAGTGTATGGGGGGACGCCGAACACAAACCATATAGACATTACTGAACAAATACGACCCACGACCCACATACATGTCTACAGGCCTCTAAAAAAGACAACAGAATCATATGACGGGACAGGGCCCCGCCGTACCCCTGAATAGTCACACATACATAAATATATACAACAGATGGAACTGTACCAAAAGTATGGCTCCGGGTCAAGGGAGCACTTCAAAACAGCAGAACAGATATCCTAGGCTGACGGATCACCGTAACGAACGTCTGTACCTGCGGGGATGAAACGCAGCCCCCGAAGAAAGGGGGTCAGTACGGAATATGTACTGAGTATGTAAGACATGAAATACAGAAAACAGAAACATAGCCGGAACAACGGTACAAAAAGTATGTACATTAGCCAGAATACCAAGGTGCCTATTTTCTGAACGTAAATCATGCATACCGATGTCATATGTCAGAAGATGTATAGAAAATGAATAAATCCTCCAGAGTACCAAATTACTTACTTTCCGGACACAGATCATGCTTACCGACATCATAGGTCATCATTTACATATACATATAGCAGATCCCGGCCCTCTAGTGAGGGATGCGGTGGACGGAGTCATCATGTATGCTGACATCATATATCATATACATATATAACAGATCCCGACCCTCTAATAAGGGACACGGTGAACAGAATCATCAATGCATGTCAAAATCATATATCATATATGCATATAATAGATCCCGGCCCTCTATTGCGAGGCGCGTTGAATAGAAACATCATATGCCATCCTGGCCGCCACCCCCATATCATCACATCATCATATACATATGTAGATATAACAGAACCCGGCCCGCAAGGGAGAGGGACGCGGTGAACAATGCAGAGGAAGACGCACGATAACAGAACCTGGCCCGGGGCACAGTGAAGGACATACTGAGGCTTGCTCGAACAGAGTAGTGCGAAACCACATGCACATAAATCAAGACTCGATAGATACGTACACTTACCGACATCTGAAGGCTCAGAAACAAGTTTCGGGTCAATCGGATTTAGTATAAGAAAATTATGAGCGTTTGAAGTACAGAACCTTCTACGAACGTTTTAGAAGCTAGTTTTGGAAAATCAACGCAACAATCATATCAAGTACCTTTCGGATATCGTTACGGATCAAATCAAATAGAGCTTTTGGAACCATATATACGTATCAAATATATCAAAGACTTAATGGAATAATTAAACGTGCTATCATTTGAAAATCAAAACTTTAGTCATATCAATTATCTTTCAAATACCATTCGGAAACATATCAAACAGAACTCCGGACATCATAGATACGCATCAAAACCATATGAAACAGCTTATGGAAGTCAAGAATATTAGCCATCCTAGTGGCTCTAAGAATAGAAGTTTCTTGGAATCATATACATATCGTCTGTTCGTTTCACAAAGATCATGCCAAAAGAAAGAAAGGGTAAGCCTTACATACCTTGCCCGCTTCCTACGCTAATCCGGACTTAAGTCTTTGGCTTTGCAAAATCTACAACAATATTCGTACATACCAAGCTTTAGCCATAAACACTTAAAAGTCCAATTCTAAACCAATACTTAATCTACAGAAATTTCGGCAGCATTTCCCCTGTAAATACAACAACCCCGAGAATTCAACTCGGCCAAACATACAACAACAAATCCGAGAATTCAACTCGGCCAATTTACCAACAGTCATTCTAACAACATCAACAATCAATTCAAAATGCATTCCGACGTTAGCAATTTCTTTCTACAACTTCGACGGCGTTTCACATATGTTCAATTCACAATTGCTCACATATTCAAGTATTAATCCGAAACCATTCAAATAACGTTCAAGAACACTTCAACAATCCGCTCTACATTCCAAACGGCCAAACCAGCATACTACCCGAAACCTTCCAAATTTAGCAAGACAATAACAACACATTTCCTTCTTCCAAATTCATGAATTACACCAACAATTCACACACTAACGACATTATTTTCCATAAATACAAGAAGACTATGTTCAAATCACATTAATTTCTAAAACAACTCTCCAACCATTACAACTTCACTAGAATCATTAAACTTTCATTTTCATCATAGAATTCATGACAACAACAACCAAGATACTAAGTCAAAATTGGTTCATCATTCCTACACACACACACATATGCACGGCCACAACATGCATCCATATTTTCATGAATTTCACCCATTTTTACATACTACAACATACACAACCATCCATAACATATAAAAGACGATTAATTCTTACCTTTTTCCCTTAACTTCTCACTTAGTTATGATTATGAACTTGCAACAAAGAGATGTCTTCTTGCTTCAACAATTATACCACGTTAAAGAGGACCTTCAAATTAGTAGGAATGCTTGAAGAAAATAATTTTTGATCAAATTTTTCAAGGTTCTTGTTTGGTTGGGGCATGGCCGAATGGCCCTTTATGTTCTTTCCTCTCCAAGTTTCTTGAAGGGTCTTAGAATGAAGAATGAAAAGTGAGCTCTAATTGTCATCTTTCATGAATTAATGTTGGGCTCCCTTGTGGACTTGGCCCATACCACTTGGCCGGCCACTTTGGCCATTTACTTAAGCCCATCCTTTTTTTTCTTTTTGTTTCAAGCCCATTTTATTTCATGACCAATTATTTTGTAATTCATGAAAAACTATTTTCCTAATTTCCAAATTTGCCCTTATCCTTCCTTATATATTAAACAAGATCAAAATATAGCCTTGTCCTTAACTTACCGCAATTATCTTAAATTATCCGAATGCACAAAATGCGGGATATAACAGGCTATCTGGTCCTGCGGGCATGAACGCAGCGTCCACAAGAAGGGACGTCAGTACGAGTAATGTACCGAGTATGTAAGGCATGAGTAGTAACATATGAAGGATACAAAGCATGAATAATAACAGAATGGAAATATAGAGCATATCGTAAGATAAAAGAGTGACCTGTACATATAAGTGCCTCTTAGGACAGATGCCATGCATGCTTAGCTTTCTTGGAAAAACATTTCTTGTTCATATATATATAACATAGAACATATCATATTTCCGAAAAACGTCGGCTCCGATTCATGTAACCACATATGTCCCGCGTCAGGGCATCCCACGTCCGGGATGATATCATGTCATATTATACCAACTGATCAGGTGGCAATGCGTCTATAGCGCAACATGTGTCCCTTTTTCCCCATATTTCCCATATACATATACATATATCACATACATATACAATATAAGTAGCAGGCAGGATATCCCAAGAAAAGCTATAACTCTATCGGAGTGATGTAAGGTCGGTAACCTCCGATTATATTATGGAATAATCATCATCGCTCTATCTCACCTTGAAGGAACAATTATTTTAAGGTGAGACTACCAATGAAGAATAACATTAAGAGAAAACATAGAATAAGGTCATAAATCTCATAAGGCGTCAATTCATATACTTTGAAGTCTTTGGAAAATAGTGTCATTATCAAGGAATAAAATTGAGGATCATGAAATAACTCAATATTCTCGTATTCATATTAAATCCACAACATGAGACTTTCAAACATGAAACCATTCTCATCATAATCATCATAGACATATCCTCATCTTTGACATCATCGTTGTCATTACAAAAACATGTCCGTCGTTGTAGTCATAAAAGCTTACAAAATCATAAACCTTGGTTTTGGAAAAATACAGACATTTTGGAAAACATTTATGGGTTATTGGGAAAGGAATCATGACTTGAGATCATAAACATCTAACCTTGAAAGCAAGGAGGCTATAAAAACATTTATGGAATCATAATCATAGGAGTCATGCCTTTGAAAGAAAGGGACGAGCCTTAACATACCTGTTCCACCTCTTATTAGCTACGCTTATTCGTCCAAGCTCGCAAGTCTACATTTAAGAGGATTTATACTAACGTTAGCCTCTTCATCGTACACTTATTCCATTTTTCAAACCAAACTATTCTATATTCTGCCAAAAATCGGGCAGCATCTCCCCTGTTTATATGCCTAGCCCGAATTCTTAATTCAACAACCAACAAAAATCACAACAATACCAACATTACCCATAATATTTCCAACTCCAAAATACTTCATAAACACCCCATATGGTGTTTGTCCCATATTTCCATCACAGAATCATTTTATAACAATTTTACAGCGCCTTCTCCGTAAATAAACTAAGATTAACGTTAATAGCAAGAGATTCATACCTTTCTATCGATAACAATGCTATATATTCACTCCCCCACCTTGAGCTTAAGCCGCAACGCATTGATACACACTTTTGTAGTTGCAACTATACGCCGTCTGGACCGAGATTTGGGAATTATACCTGGTTTCGGGGTAAAGAGTTGGTGGTGGAAAGTTGGAGAGTATTCTGGAAGGTTTGGGGATTTTTGGGTGTGTTTTGGACGAAAATATGGGGGCCTCCCCCTTTTATAGAACGGTCCAGGTTCTGCCTGGACCGACTTACTTTTCCTTCAACGCGTTCGCGCTGGCTTATTTTTTCTAACTGTACCTTTGTTCAGTAAAAAGGTCATAACTCTTGATCCCGATATCGTGTGAGGTCCCACAACCTATGGTTGGAAATCTAATTCAATTATCTAAAACTTTAGTTCGTGGAATGTTTCCAAATTCCAAACTTATAATATCGTTGTGGCCCCTCCAAATCAGATCATCTGAAAATGTTTTCTTAAATCGTCCTTTTGGAGGGCTTATGCCCATTTTTGGCTTATGGGTCATTCTTAGGACTTGCTCAACTTTCCATGTACTACTCATATGTCTCGTCATATGTCCTTTATAAAACTCCAGTATGTGGGCCCCACTTAGCTTGCAGCAACGAGGGCTTCCATTAAGCAACGTACGAAGTGCTTTACACCATATGGTCTCCCACTGTTATATATGTTATTATTACACTCTTATAATATAATCTTCATCCCGAATCTGGGCCTCAAAATTTTTCAGCGCGTTCGCGCTGTGTTGGTGTTACACCTCGAAAATTTCTCCGTCAACGTACAATGAATTGATCAACGAAGAGTATGAGTGTATGATGTTTTACTAAGAAGGGGATGACTACTTATGAGTTTTGAAAATGCGAAAGTTGCAGATTTGCACTTCGGCCCAGTTTGTCGTAAAATAGAATACGACCCGTAAAGTGGTTTACGGACCGTAAACTGCTATCGTCTTTCAACATTCCAAAACTTCAACTTTCTGCCAAATGTCTAAATGGTTAAATACGACTCAGAATACGGACCGTAAATCGAAATACGGCCCGTAAACTGTGACCGTAAACCACCATGACCTCCAGCAAACCTTTCTGGTTCTGTTATGCTTAAATACGGTCGTGAAAGACGGACCGTAAACCAGAATACGGCCCCTAAACTGGATTTACGGCCACTGTGCACTTCGACTACTGTTCATAAACATCAGATTTTAAGTTAAGTATAAAGGACCCTTTTTCATTCCATTCATTTCATTTTCACTCCACACTTCAAGAAACATCTAGAATACTCTCTAATATTCATCCACAAGAGAAGCAAAGGAAAATCAAGATCAACAACACTAAATCCATGAAATCAAGAGTGTGAAACTCATCAAAGTTCATCTAAACCAAGAAATTGCAAAGGAAGTGAAGTAGGGTTTTTGGCATAGAAGAGTATTGCTATTCAAGGCTCATTCCTACCACATCTAAGGTAAGTTTTATGACTTTCTCATGATGATTGAAGTATTTATACGTTGAAACACTTGGATTATAGAAGAGTGTAGTAAATGGGTCATAAAATGTGAATAGTGCCATAGTTGAATGATAGTTAGCTTGAATTATGAATGTTGATGAGTTGGCAGTATAAATATGTTATAAATGATGTGTAGACCATGAAATAGGTGTGATGTATGAGAAAATGTGATGATGAGCTAAAACCCATAAATGTGGAGAAATTGGAGAAAAATTGTGGAATGTGGTAAATGTAGATAAATGACGATTGTTGATACGATATTATGAGTGTTGTTGTGAATGTTTGGTAGTTGAAATGAAAGATGGGAAAAGTAATAGAAACAAAGGAAATGCTGCCCAATTTTCCCTAGAAATAGTAGCGCGTTCTTCTCGTCGATTGACTAACGATGGTACGAATTCTCTCTTGTAGGTAGACACGTGACATCAAAGGAAATCAAGAAAAAAATAGCATAGTTAAACGAAAAAGGTATGTGAGGCTTATCTTTTCTTTCAAAAAGGCATGAATCCTACAAGTCTTATATAATCCTTCTACAAAACGAAGCCTATGAGTCCTTCAATAGATTGAATTACATATGAATATGATGGTGATGATAATGAGCTAGAGCATAGCGATTCAAGAAATTGTTGCATGATGTTCCTATAAGGCTAATGATGTTATCTTTGTTAACACTCACCTTATGCTCTATTACCTTCAAGACGAGGCACGGCACTCATAAACATTCATAATATAATCGGGGGTTCAAGACCTTACATCACCCCGACATAGTGTGGTTGCCCTTAAAGCTTAACGTATGCTCTTAATGCTAATATATGATATGTCTATAAGATGATTAACAATGCTAGTTTGTAATACGATGATGATATGTATAAGATACCAAGAAATGATAAGATGATGCTATGTTATGAGACGTGTAATAGTGATGTGTTATGATTGATTTTGTGATGATAAGATTCCACCGTGCCTATTTGGCCGGGCATGTCACCGCGAATGCGGGCTGCGTATGATTCCACCGCGCCTATATGGCCGGGCATGTCACCGCTAATGCGGGATGCTATGTTTACACCGATCCTAGAGGGCCGGGCATGATCACCACTAGTGGACGGCATATGAGGATTACCCGGACGCGGGTAATGATGCGGAGTACGATGTGACGATGTACGTGATGAAGTATGTGATGATGTATGTGATGATGAATGTGATGATATATGGGATATGGAAAAACGTATTCTATGATGATGTAAAATATGATATATGTAAAAAGTATGTTGCTTATAACACTCAAACAGGTTATATCTTTTCTTATGACTCATGATTCTTCTATGACATTGTTCATTTCATTCCTGCCTTACATACTCAGTACAATGTTCGTACTGACGTCCGTTTTCTTTGGACGCTGTGTTCATGCCCACAGGTAGACAGGGAGGAGATCTTGCTCCGGACTCTTAGAAACTGTTAGCTGACTAAAAGCACTCCCTTGTTCCGGAGGTGCTTATAATGAATCTTTTGTGTACAGTTGTATGTGTAATCCAATAGAGGCTCGTAGATACTCAATGTGGGTTATGCGGTTTCACGACGCGGATATTGTGTAAATATATTGATATATGTTATTGTATAAAAGCATTATGTTTTGTAATGAAAAGGAGTTTCTTTTGTAAAATGAGCATGAAATCGATAAATGATTCTTGAATGAGTCTAAGAAGTAATAGTACGAGCGGTGCTCGGTGGTTAGCCCCGGGTACCTGTCTCGGCCCCTAGCTGGGTAGTGATAGAAGTGGTATCAGAATATTTCGTCGTAGGAAGTGTCTACGAGCCGTGTCTAGTAGAGTCTTGTTTATGGTGTGTTGCGCGCCACATCAATAAACAAGAGGCTACGGGGCATTTAGGAAAATGACCATCTTTCTTCTTATGAGATCGTGTGATAGAGCCATGTATAAGATTTTATCCTCCCTAATAGTGTATTGTGATTTCAGAATGCCGCCCAAGGGAAAAGCTATAGCCACCCAGAAGGGCAATACTATGATAAAGAGGCGGGTAGAAAGAGAGCTTCCGGTGAATATTGGAGAAGGCGAGTCACAAAATGAGACTCCATCTAGCACTTCCTCTACCCCGCCTAAAGTGGAAGAGCAAGGAGGAGCTCCAGCTCCAATTTCTTCGCCGGTTGCCTCGGGTTAACAAATGACCGAGGCCATTCAGTTATTGACACAGTTGGTTGCCGCCCAGGAACAACAGCAAAATACGGGCCCGAGTGATCGATCAGCTAGTACTAGAGCCCGTGACTTCATGACTTTAAACCCTCCGGAGTTCTTTGGGTCAAAATCGGATGAGGATCCACAAGGCTTTATCGATGAGATGTTCAGGACTTTAAAGATTATTCATGCCTCCGAGACTGAATCCGCGGAGTTGGCCTCTTACAGACTCCGGGATGTGGCAGTCTTATGGTATAATAATTGGGTATTATCAAGAGGAGAGAATGCACCTCCACCCGTATGGCAGGAATTTGTGGATGCTTTTATTCGTTACTATTTACCACCCGAGATTCACCGAGCTAGGGCGGATAGATTTCTAAATTTCAAGCAAGGAAGTATGAGTGCCCGGGAGTATGGTATGCAATTTAATTCTTTGGCCAGGTACGCCCTGGCTATGGTGGCTGACATGGGAGATCGTGTTCACAGATTTGTGAATGGTTTGGGACCACATTTATTCAAAGATTGTTTGATGGCTTCATTGCAAGATGGGATAGACATTTCCGGTATATAGGCCCATGCCCAGAACTTAGAGGGGCGACAACAACCATCGAGGAGTGATCGTGATATGGACAGGAGGCAAAGCAAGAGGGCTAAATCTATGGGAACGAGCAGCGAGTACAGAGGGGGATCGAGGCAGAATTATTCTAGGCAGTCAGGCCAGACGGCGACTAGCACACCTCCCAGATTTCCAGATAGAAGATTTGACCGCTCCTTTCGCTCGGGGCAGGGTCAGAGCTCGAGGGCTTCAGGTTCCCAGTTTGAGGGTGATTATAATCAAGGGAGACCCCCAGTTCCACGATGTAGTCGGTGCCGCAAATTACACTCAGGGCCATGTCGCCAGGACACAGATGCCTCTCTTGAGGGTTGGAATAAGTGTGGATGCTTGGATTTCATTTTCTCTTACGCTTCCCAAGTCATCTCTTCTCGATTGTTATTCTGCCATAAGACCTTAACTGAAGCCACTTCTTTGTTTCGAAGTCTTCGCACTTGCCTGTCTAGAATGGCAATAAGCACTTCTTCATAGGTTAGCTTTTCTGTCACTTGCACATCACTCATTGGGACAATACTCGTAGGATCTCCAACATACTTGCGGAGCATTGACATATGGAAGACTGGATGAACTGATTCAAGCTCTGAAGGCAAGTCCAATTCATAGGCTACATGGCCCACCTTGCGGATGATTTTGTAAGGTCCGATGTATCGAGGACTTAACTTCCCTTTCTTTCCAAATATCATCACTCCCTTCATTGGCGATACCTTCAGAAATACCCAATCATCAACCTGAAATTCTAGGTCTCGCCGGCGATTATCCGCATAAGATTTTTGGCAGCTTTGGGCTGTCAACAAACGATCCCGGATCACTTTGACTTTTCCTACCGCTTGTTGAATCAATTTCGGGCCTATTAGCTGTACCTCTCCTATTTCAAACCATCCAATTGGGGACCTACATTTCCTTCAATATAGGGCTTGATACGGAGCCATTTGGATACTGGAATAGTAGCTATTGTTGTAAGCAAACTCAATAAGGGATAAGTGATCATCCCAGCTACCACCAAAATCTAATACACATGCCCATAGCATATCTTCCAATGTTTGAATAGTACGCTCGGCTTGTGCATCAGTCTGTGAATGAAATGTCGTGCTAAGCTTCACCTGCGTACCTAGACCTTCTTGAAAGGACTTCCAGAACTTGGCCGTGAACTGTGCTCCTCTATCTGTAATAATGGATAATGGAACACCATGAAGTTGCACAATTTCTTTAAGATACAATCTTGCATAATCTTCTGCGAACTACGTGGTTCTGACTGGGAGAAAATGAGATGACTTTGTTAATCTGTCCACAATTACCCATATAGAATCATATTTACCTCGGGAACGGGGCAATCCTATAATAAAATGCATATTGATAATTTCCCATTTCCACGTAGGAATTTCCATCGCTTGCCATAACCCTCCTGGCTTCTGATGTTCGATCTTTACTTGCTGGCAATTCAGACATTGGGCTACAAATTCTGCTATGTCTCTCTTCATGCCATCCCACCAATATATAAATTTGAGATCGTGATACATCTTTGTTGCACCCGGGTGAATAGAATACCGAGAGTAATGGGCTTCTTCCAGAATTCGTCGTCGCAATTCTGCAACATTCGGAACACATAGCCTGCCATGGTATCTAAGGATCTCATCCATCGAAGGTTTAAATGGAGATCTCTCTTTTTCATGAAATGTGTCTCTATAGTGGCTCAACTGCGGATCTTCATACTGACGCTCTTTCACTTCAACATTCAGAGATGAAACCGTCGGATCATTAATACCCATCCCTGCACTACCTGAATCAATTATGCGCACTCCAAGATTAGCTAGCTGGTAAAGCTCATGAATTGTTTCTTTCCTTTCTGGAGGAACTTCACATAAACTACTCATTGATCGGCGGCTAAGCGCATCGGCTACTACATTTGCTTTTCCGGGGTGGTATAAAATATTCACATCTTAATCTTTAGACAATTCTAACCATCGCCTTTATCGCAGATTTAACTCCTTCTGTTTGAAACTGTACTGAAGGCTTTTATGATCGGTATAGATGTCAACATGCACACCATACAAGTAATGTCTCCATATCTTTAATGCATGAATAACCGTAGCTAATTCGAGGTCATGAGTTGGATAGTTCTTTTCATGCTTTCGCAACTATCTCGAAGCATAAGCAATAACTCTACCGTGCTGCATTAACACACATCCTAACCCAACACCTGAAGCATCACAGTATACCACATAACCATCTGACCCTCCTGGAAGTGTTAAGACTGGAGCTAAGATCAATCTGTCCTTCAACTCTTGGAAACTGCGCTCACAAGTGTCATTCCATTGAAATTTAGCTGACTTCTGGGTTAGCTTCGTCAGTGGGGCTGAAATAGATGAAAACCCCTCTACGAATATTCTATAATAACCTGCCAATCCCAGAAAACTACAAACTTCGGTAGGCGTCGTAGGCCTTTGCAAATTCTTTACCGCTTCAATTTTATGAGTATCAACTCGAATATTGTCATCTGAAATAACTTGGCCCAGAAATGTTACAGAATTCAGCCAAAATTCGCACTTTGAAAATTTTGCATATAATTCTCGAGCTCGAAGAATTTCAAGTACTATACGTAAGTGATCTGCATGTTCTGGTTCTGTGCGAGAATACAGCAGAATATCATCAATGAATACTATCACAAACAAGTCCAAGAGTGGCCTGAACACATTATTCATCAAATTCGTAAACACGGCCGGAGCATTGGTCAACCCAAACGACATCACCCGGAACTCATAGTGGCCATATCTTGTTCTGAAATCTGTTTTGGGAATATCTTCTTCTCTAACCCTCACTTGATGATAACCCGACCTCGAGTCTATTTTAGAAAACCACTTGACACCCTGTAGCTGATCAAATAAATCATCAATCCTGGGGAGAGGATATTTGTTCTTTATCGTCACCTTGTTCAACTGCCTATAATCGATGCACATTGGTAGGGAACCATCTTTCTTTCTTACGAACAAGACTGGTGCTTCCCACGACAATGAACTGGGTCTAATAAATCCTTTCTCAAGAAAATCTTCCAACTGCGCCTTTAGCTCTTTCAATTCTGCCGGAGCCATTCGATAAGGAGGAATAGAAATAGGCTTGGTGTCCAGTAACACATTGATGGCGAAGTCAATTTCTCTTTCTGGAGGAAGGCCTGGAAGTTCATCTGGAAATACATCCGGAAATTCATTTACTACCGGAACAGATTGGAAAGTTGGCGACTTTGCTTCAGTTTCATGAACTCGGACTAGATGATAAATGTAGCCTTTGGCTATCATCTTTCTTGCCTTGAGATAGGAAATAAACCTACCTCTTGGAGATGCTGTATTACCCTTCCATTCAAGCAAGGGTTCTCCCGAAAATTGAAATCGAACTACTTTCATCCGGCAATCAACATTAGCATAGCATGAGGCCAACCATTCCATACCCATAATCACATCGAATTCTAACATTTCAAGCTCAACTAAATCAGCCTTAGTTTGGCGATCACATATCACTATCAAACAATTTTTATACACTTGCCTAGCTATCACGGGATCACCAACCGGAGTAGATACCTCAAAAGGTTTGATTGACTCAGGTTTCACCCCAATACTACCAGCGACATACGGGGTAATATAGGAAAAAGTAGAACCCGAATCTATCAAGGCATATACATTATAGGAAAATATGCATAATGTACCTATAACCACATCTGGGGAGGACTCAAGATCCTGTCGTCCGGCTAAAGCATATATATGGGGCTGAGTGGCACCTGAAGTAGGTAATCCCCCTCGGCCTGCTGGAATCTGAGGAGTCTGCCCTATCGGGCGTATTTAAGAGGAGCCAACTGCTAATCCTGTGGGCTGAATCCCCACTCTACCGCTCGTCGACGGGTAATCCCACTTCATGTGCCCAACCTGGCCACAGGCATAGCAAGCATCTGAACCTTGGCAACACTGTCCGAAATGTAGTCTACCGCACTGGCTGCATCGCGGTACTGAGGGTCTCCTCTTACTATAATCTTCCATGAACTGAGAATCCAAAGCCCTCGAACTCTAACCCAGTCCTGAACGAGAGGAGCGATCAAATCTCCTACCCGTGAACCTAGGACGTGCACTAGTCACTAACTGGCCTGAATGTTGAGAATAAATCTGCCTCGATCCCCCTCTATAATCACTGCCTGCCCCCATAGATTTGGCCCTCTTGCTTTGCCTTCTTTCAACATCACGATCACCTCTTGGTGGTGGCTGTAGTCCCTCTAAGTTCTGGGCGTGGGCTTGTATTCGGGAGATATCCATCCCTTCTTGTAGCGAAGCCGTCAAACAATCCTTAAACAAATATGGCCCCAAACCACTCACAAACCTATGCACCCTATCTCCCATATCGGCCACCATGGTCGGGGCATACCGAGCCAAGGAATTAAATTGCAGGCTATACTCCCCGGCACTCATATTTCCTTGCTTCAAATTTAGAAATCTATCCGCTCTAGCTCAGTGGACCTCGGGTGGCAAATAATGGCGAATGAAGGCATCGACGAATTTTTGCCAAACGGGAGGAGGCGCATTCTCTTTTCTCGATGCTATTCGATTGCTATACCACAATACCGCCACATCTCGGAGTCTATAAGATGCCATCTCCACGGATTCAGTCTCGAAGGCATGAATAATTCTCCATGTTCTCAACATCTCATCAATAAAACCTTGCGGGTCTTCATTCGGCTTTGACCCGAAAAACTCTTGAGGATTCAAACTCATAAAATCGCAGGCCCGGGTACTAGCTGACCGATCACTTGGGCCCGCATTTTGCCATTGTGCCTGTGCGGCAACCAATTGTGTAAATAAGTGGATGGCCTCGTCCACTTGTTGACCCGAAGCAACCGGTGCAGGAACTGGAGCTGAAGCTCCTCCTGGTTTTTCTACATTTGTTATGACCCGTGTTTTCACACGTTTGGAAAGACTTGAATTATATTGGATTCTTGAGATATAAGATCAATTTGATATTTTGTTGAACATAGGAGTTATGCATGAAAGAATATAGTCATGAAAGTGTGGGACAAGGCTAAGGGCAATTTTGGAATTTTGGAAATTTGTTTCGGGAATTACAAAATGTGGACTATAAGTCATTGGGCCAAAAATAATGGAATGGAATTTAAGGCCCAATGCATTGTAGTGGCCGGTCATAGTGGCCCAAGCCCAAAATTTTGTATTAAATTTCCATGTGATTAATTAACATAAGGTCTTGATCCAAGCCCAATTAATTAGTCATGTGCATGATCATGTGACAATTAATATAAGAAGCCTAAAGTCTTCATTATATGCATTAGAACATTCAAGAAAAACTAAGCAAGAAAGAAGTCAAGAACAAGAGAAAAACCAAGGAGGGTTTCGGGTTTGGCTAGGAAAAATAGCTACCAAAAATATTGCTCCAAAAATTCAATTCTTGTTGTTTTCCTACTAAGTCAAGGTTCCTTTGTAACTTGGTATAGTTGGATTGGAGTGGGGAGCATTAGAATCACCAAGGTGAGCATATCTCCAAGTGAAGAAGACTTGAAGAAAAGGTAAGAATTTCTACCTTTTTATTGTGTTATGAAGTTTTGTTTGTGTTGTAGTATGTAGAAATGTGTTGATTATATGGAAAAATGGAAGTTTGTAATGTGGGTTTGGAATTGGAGGTGTAGCCGTGTGTATATATATGTTGTATAGCCAAAATGTATAGAATTCATGTTATATTCTAGTTGTGATTGTGATGAAATGCATATGGGAATTGAAAGTTGGATGAATTTAGTTGATATGGAAAAATAAGCATATGGCCGTGTGGTATATTGCATTTGGAATAGAAATGAATTAAGTTGTTTAGTGTATTGGAGTGTTGTTGTAATGCTTGGTATGTAAATGGAGTTAGAATGATATAAGTTTGTATTGAATTGGAATGTAGAAACTTATGTCGTTTTAGTATGATTTTCCGACATTAAGGAAATGAAGTTGTTTGGTTGTTGGTTGTGATGATCATTGATGAATTTGGAAGTTGGAAACATGTTATGAAGTTGTATGCCAAAGATTTGATGTTTTGCATAAGTTATGACTTTGGCGGAAAATTGTATATTATGGAGGCCTTCGGCAGCAGGTTATGAGCGAGGCACATTATGCTCGCTACTCGGTCCATCCTGGGTCTACGAAGATGTACCATGATCTCCGATGCTTATACTGGTGGGACGGTATGAAGCGGGATATTGCTGAGTTCGTCGCTCAGTGTCCTAATTGTCAGCAGGTCAAGATTGAGCATCAGAAGCCGGGTGGACTATTGCAGGAAATAGAGATCCCGACTTGGAAGTGGGAGGTTATTAATATGGATTTCATTACAGGTTTTCCTCGCACTCCACGGAAGTATGATTCCATCTGGGTCGTTGTGGATAGGCTGACGAAATCAGCCCATTTCCTTCCCGTCAGGACTACTTATTCCGCCGAGGATTATGCCAGGCTCTATATTAGAGAGATTGTGAAGCTTCACGGAGTTCCTCTATCTATTATCACTGACAGAGGTTCTCAGTTCACAGCGAACTTCTGGAGATCTTTTCAGGAAGGATTAGGGACTCAGCTAAGCCTGAGCACAGCTTTCCATCCTCAGAGTGACGGACAGGCCGAGCGCACTATCCAGACGCTTGAAGATATGTTGCGGGTCTGCATTATTGATTTCAGAGGTAGCTGGGAGGATCACTTGCCATTGATTGAATTTTCTTATAAGAACAGCTACCATTCCAGCATCCAGATGGCTCCGTACGAGGCTCTATATGGCAGGAAATGCAGATCGCCGATTGGCTGGTTTGATATTGGCGAGTCAGAGTTGATTGGCCCAGATATGGTCCAGCAGGCCGTGGACAAGGTAAAACTTATTCGAGAGCGACTGTTGGCAGCCCAAAGTCGACAGAAGTCATACGCGGATAAACGGCGTCGACCGTTGGAGTTTCAGGTAGGCGATTGGGTATTTCTGAAGGTATCGCCTATGAAAGGCGTGATGCGGTTTGGCAGAAAGGGTAAGCTCAGTCCGCGTTATATTGGGCCTTATCAGATTGTTCGGAAGGTTGGAAATGTCGCCTATGAGTTAGATTTGCCATCTGATTTGGAAGCGGTACATCCGGTATTCCATATGTCTATGCTCCGCAAATGCATTGGTGACCCTTCCAGAATATTCCCTGCGGATGATATTCAGATGACGGAGCAACTATCGTACGAGGAGCAGCTCGTATCTATTCTAGATCGTCAGGTAAGGAGGCTCCGGAATAAAGATGTAGCCTCTGTTAAGGTTCTGTGGCGGAACGATAATAGGGAGGAAATGACATGGGAGGCAGAAGAGGAAATGAAGAAGAAATATCCTCAATTGTTCCCTATGCCCACAGGTAACCTTAAATCCTGCTTAATTTCATTTCAATGTCAATCGTATGTCCTATGTGTTGTTGTAAGTATGAACTCCCCCAAAGTATTTTCTAATCCTATAAGATTAATTTTACATTCGAGGACGAATGTTCTAAAGGGGGGGAGGATGTTATGACCCGTGTTTTCACACGTTTGGAAAGACTTGAATTATATTGGATTCTTGAGATATAAGATCAATTTGATATTTTGTTGAACATAGGAGTTATGCATGAAAGAATATAGTCATGAAAGTGTGGGACAAGGCTAAGGGCAATTTTGGAATTTTGGAAATTTATTTCGGGAATTACAAAATGTGGACTATAAGTCATTGGGCCAAAAATAATGGAATGGAATTTAAGGCCCAATGCATTGTAGTGGCCGGTCATAGTGGCCCAAGCCCAAAATTTTGTATTAAATTTCCATGTGATTAATTAACATAAGGTCTTGATCCAAGCCCAATTAATTAGTCATGTGCATGATCATGTGACAATTAATATAAGAAGCCTAAAGTCTTCATTATATGCATTAGAACATTCAAGAAAAACTAAGCAAGAAAGAAGTCAAGAACAAGAGAAAAACCAAGGAGGGTTTCGGGTTTGGCTAGGAAAAATAGCTACCAAAAATATTGCTCCAAAAATTCAATTCTTGTTGTTTTCCTACTAAGTCAAGGTTCCTTTGTAACTTGGTATAGTTGGATTGGAGTGGGGAGCATTAGAATCACCAAGGTGAGCATATCTCCAAGTGAAGAAGACTTGAAGAAAAGGTAAGAATTTCTACCTTTTTATTGTGTTATGATGTTTTGTTTGTGTTGTAGTATGTAGAAATGTGTTGATTATATGGAAAAATGGAAGTTTGTAATGTGGGTTTGGAATTGGAGGTGTAGCCGTGTGTATATATATGTTGTATAGCCAAAATGTATAGAATTCATGTTATATTCTAGTTGTGATTGTGATGAAATGCATATGGGAATTGAAAGTTGGATGAATTTAGTTGATATGGAAAAATAAGCATATGGCCGTGTGGTATATTGCATTTGGAATAGAAATGAATTAAGTTGTTTAGTGTATTGGAGTGCTGTTGTAATGCTTGGTATGTAAATGGAGTTAGAATGATATAAGTTTGTATTGAATTGGAATGTAGAAACTTATGTCGTTTTAGTATGATTTTCCGACATTAAGGAAATGAAGTTGTTTGGTTGTTGGTTGTGATGATCATTGATGAATTTGGAAGTTGGAAACATGTTATGAAGTTGTATGCCAAAGATTTGATGTTTTGCATAAGTTATGACTTTGGCGGAAAATTGTATATTATGTATATCGAGTGTATAACTTGAGGAAAACGATATGAAATGTTTCTAGAACTATATGGTGATGATCTTGATTGTTGATGAATGTGAAATTATTGATATTAGTGAAAGTTTGGGTTGAATTGAAGATTATGTCAACTTGTGAGAAAAATGTCTTGTTGAAGGATATTTGTGTTCTTAATGTTCTTTGTTGATGTTAATGTCGTCGTTTGGGTTGTT
This sequence comes from Lycium barbarum, assembly GCF_019175385.1. Classification (NCBI taxonomy): domain Eukaryota; kingdom Viridiplantae; phylum Streptophyta; class Magnoliopsida; order Solanales; family Solanaceae; genus Lycium; species Lycium barbarum. The sequence continues at coordinate 59,792,610 of NC_083340.1, forward strand.
GTTGATGATTTCTAGCCGAGTTGCATTCTCGGGGTGCCATATGTATAGGGGAAGTGCTGCCGAAATTTCGGTAGCCAAATATGATTAAAGTTGTAATAATGGCATTAATAACTCACAATTGGTAAACTTGACCAATTGCAGTTTTTCGACGAAACGGGAAGTGAGTTTGGAAAGGCTTAAGGAGCGTGAAAGGTATGTAAAGCAAACCCAATTCTTCCCTTGGCATGCCCTTAGTGTATTAGGGTCGGATCCGGGCCTCGAAGGACCTCTTGGCCCTCGGAATCCGCAAGACAAAATTTCAGTTTTTCCTTCAGTAGAATTGAACCATCTTTGATACGCTATTTCTTGAAATTATGCAACTTTGCTCCAAATTACTTGGAAAGTCATAGAATGTCTGTATAACCTTTTTAGGTGATACCATAAGTTTAGAGGGCATAATTTGAGCCCGCCGCCTTATTTGTCCCGAGGCGGGCCCACTATTTCCGGTTTTGCCCCTAATATGCTAAAGCTTACTTTTTAAGCGATTTTTGAAAGAAATGTTTTGATTACCTTACTAATCGCTTAAAGAATATTATTTTAAATATTCTATTAAATCTTATAAATTATTTTGACACTCGGAATGACTTCAGGAAGGTTATATTCCTGTAAATTATTATGATATCCGAATTGTATTAGTTCTGATTCCGTCCGACTCCATTGGATTTGTTTGGCTTTGATACGCTTCATCGAGTCTTTGAAACCATTTATGATATTTTTAAATTGCATTAGTCTCTCACTACTCCATTCGTGGATGTCCCAATGTTTCCCACACTGAGCCCGGGCCAGGATATGTTGTCAAGCGTAATTCTCTGCATTGTTCGCCGCGTCCCGATGGGAGGGGGCAGGTATACGCGTACATGGGTCTGTGGAGTATGATGTGCCATGTCCGCCTATTCTGATCTGATCTGTTATGTCCATTTTGATATGACATTATATGATACGGGGCCACACCCCTTTTTCTGATTCCTCTGTATAGTGGCACCAGCGTCGGGAGGGTGGCCACATTCTGTCTGCCGAGTCCCGTGGCAGGGACCGGATATGATATGATATGACATATGTTTCTGTACACATTCTGTCTGATTTGGAAATATGCATTTGACACTCTGGATTTTGTACCCATTTTCTGTAATCATTATGATTTGACTTCTGTGATTCCGCTTTACATATTCAGTACATATTTCGTACTGACCCCCTTTCTTCGGGGCTGCGTTTTCATGCCGCGCAGGTACGGACGACAGGTTTGCTGATCCGCACGTTTAGGATCCCATTTCTGCTATTTTGGGGCGCTCTCTTCTACAGAGCCCATCTTTTGGTACAGTCTGTCACTGCTATCTGGATATGTACTTTGTTCAGGGTATGACGGGGCCCTGTCCCGTCTTATGATTGCGATATGTTCTGTAGAGGTCTGTGGATACATCTGTGTGGGTTCTGTACATATGTTTGGGATGTTTTGTTATATGACAGCCTTATCGGCTTCTGTGTGCCAAGTCTGCTATTCTGCTAAATTCTGTAGCATCCACTAATGTTATTATTATATTATTATTCTGATAATATGCTAATTTGGGTATCGGGTACGTATAGGTGCCCAGCTAGGGCACTGGTCGCGGCCCACGGGGTTGGGTCGTGACAACATTGGGCGGGGTGGAGGAAGTATTAGATAGGGCCTCATTATGTGACTCGCCCTCTTCTACATCCGTTGGCGGCTCTCTTACTACTCGCTTGTTTGTCGTAGTCTTGCCCTTCTGGACGGCTGTAGGTTTTCCCTTTGGTGGCATTTCTAAAATCACAACACACTATTAGGGAGGGAAAAATCTTATACACGGCTCTATCGCACGATCTCATAAGAAGAAATATGGTCATTTTCCTAAATGCCCTGTAGCCTCTTATTTATTAGCGTGGCGTGCAACACACCATAAATAAGACTCTACTAGACACGGCTCGTAGACACTTCCTAGGGCTGAACTGCTCTGATACCACTTCTGTCACGACCCGACCAGGGGCCGCGACGGGTACCCGGGGCTAGCCAGTGAGCACCCCTTATTCTACTGTTTATCATACTCATTAAACGTAATTTTATCAAAAACATACTCAAGTTATAAGAAAATCATCTTTCATTCGAAGATATAAATACTTTTATATGCACAAGCCTTTTGGTCATTGAAATAATATATACATATATATATATATATACATGTGATCGCAACCTCGTGAGACCATACCACCCACACTGCGTATCTACGAGCCTCTACTAGAGTACTAGACATATGGACGGGACAGGACCCCGTCGTGCCCAAAACATACATGTACATAAAAGGATATCTATAAGCACCTCCGGAACAATGGAGTGCTCTCAAAACAGCTAACGGCTCCTACGAGTCGGGATCAAAATCACCTCCCTGTCTACCTGTGGGCATGAACACAACGCCCAAAGAAAACGGACGTCAGTACGAACGTTGCACTGAGTATGAGAGGCATAACCAATAATATCACATCAATCAAATAAAGGAAGTATCAATAAGGAACATCTTAATCTGACTGTCAAATAGAGAGGAAGTGATGCATGCTAGCTTACTCATAATCATCATCATATCATGTATGCACAAATATATAAGCTGCCCGTCCATATCGGATAGGTGTAATAATCATTAGCCTGCGTCCAGGCCTCCCGCGTCCGGGGTATCATCTCATGCCGCCCACTAGTGGTGTCTGCCCATGCCGTCTGGCCATGGTAGCTGCCCGCCTTAGCAGTGACTGCCCGGCCAGTTAGGTGTGGTGTTATATCATCATCATAATATGCTCATCATAGTGCATGTATAAAGGCTCAAGGATAACTACGCTGTATCGGGGTGACGTAAAGTCGTGTTCCCCTGATTTCCTTATGGAGCACTCATTACCATCTTGCCTCACCTTGAAGGAAATAGTATATGAGGTGAGTGTAAGCAATAAATGTCATCATTGACGCTTTAGGAACATCATATTATGAACATCTATAACTTCTGTACTTTAACTCATTACCTTGTGTAGCTATTTAGGAATATGGACTCATATCTTTCCGGAACTTAAGAGATTCATGGAGAAGAAAGAAAATCATGATATAGGATTCATGCCATAGAAAGAAAGGACTAGCCTCACATACCTTTTACGCTTAACTAGTTTATTGTTCGCTTGGTTTCCTTTGGTGCCCACGTTTCTACCTTCAAGAGGAATCGCATTAACATTAGTTACTCAGCTATGAGAACATTTCACTATTTCTAGGGAAAACTGGGCAGCACTTCCTTCATTTATATTACTTTTCCCACATTCTATTTCAACTCCCAAACGTTAATTACAACATTCACAATATAGCAACAACAATCATCATTTATCTATACTTACCACAATTCACCATTTCTCTTTGATTTCTCCACAATTATGATTATAACTCGTTATCGCGTATTCTCATATATAATACTTATTCCATGGTCTAAATGTCACTTATAACATTTTCATAAACACAGCATACCAACATTCATGATTCACCCCCAATCACTATTCAACAATGACACTATTCACACATTCATGACCCAATTTCTAGGTCTTTCCACACTCCGAGTGTTACAACTTTCAACCACTCTAACCATATAAAAGGTTCATAAAACTTACCTTAGATGATGGATGAACAACACTCAAGTGGAGCTTCTCTTCTTGCACCAAAACCCTAACTCACTTCTCTTGAGTTTTCTTGGCTTGGATGAACTTTTAATGGGTTTCATACACTTGATTCCATGGATTTGGTGTAGTAAATCTTGGTTTTTCTTTAGTTTCTTGTGGATGAATGATGGAGAATGTTCTAGAGGGTTCTTTGAGAGAGGAGAGTGGAAGATGAAATGAAATAAAATGAACGAGGGGTCCTTATATTAATTCATGAAATCAGTCCCGACCAAGATGTACGGTACGATCGACGGAGCGTCGATCCGGCCGTCGAAGTCGTCGAATTTCCAGGGAACGATCTGTCGTTTCTTTTCATTCGACGGTGAGAAGAACGGTTCGTCGAACTTATCGATGGAGCGTCGACCTGTTCATCGAATGGTCTTCGCTCCAGCTCAATTGTACGGCACAATCGATGAAGCGTCGACTCGTCCGACGGTACAAAGAACGACTGTCGAACCCCCCTTTTTCAGAACTGCGGTGAAGTTTCATTTAACGAGCTTTTCTCCCTTGCCTTCAACTTCTTTGGAATCTTAATTTGAATTATTAAGTATCCCTTCTTACTTGTAGGGACATCATGTTCACCTTAACTTACGTTAGTCCCTTCACCGCTCAGCAACCTAAAGTTTCGAGGTGCAACATTTACCGAAGGGAAGCCATAACCTATCTCATGGCCGAACGGGTGCCACGAACATCCGTTGATCCTTTAATTTGGTTACCACATCGTAACGCACACGAAAATCTTGGAGACACCTATGAGACCCAAGAGTAGAATTTACTATTAGGGTGCTTATCAAGGACTTCCAAAATCGATAAGGTAGATATGGAATTTATTCCACCTTTAGATTAACTTTCACAATGCTAGTTGATCAATCAACCTTCATTTGTGACATCATCACGATATTCTAAGTCACTAGCTAGGTGAAGTTGCCATTTTAGACTTATCTTCAAAAACCCATTTTCAAGATCCATAGTAGAGACCTGTTTGTGCTTCAATGGAGGGAATGAAGGATTAGATTAAGAACCATGTTAGGATAATGAACAAGGGAAATAATCCAAGGATTTTATATCAAGGAGAACAAAGGATTCATCTCTTTGGAACTCGAGGGATTGAGGTTCCCAGTATTTTGTAATTTCTAGGTGAGGGGTTCTTGGTAGGAATTTCTAATAGGAAGGAAGAATGGGGAAGGTCATAAGCATTACTTCTTCCAAGAGAACATCAAGTTTTGCTCCAAAAATACTCTATGAGCGGCTGGACTCTTTAGGGTTTAAAAAAATGAGGTTAATTCCCAAAATGTTACTTATATAGGGAAATTAACTGCTTGTCACCGTTGGGGCGGTCGAGTAACCACTGCAGCGGTACCGCTGGGGCAGTCCCAAAGGAATCTCCTTATACCGCTTTTGCGGTTGATCAATCGTTGTTGCGCCACCGCGGGGGCGGCCTAGAAGGCGTTGCAGTAGTAAAATTAGGCCCAGATGGCCCGGATACAATTCCTTACGCGCAACTCGTGGGATTTTCCGATCCAGTTAACGGTTCCCAAATTGTAAGGGGAGTTCAAGCATGTCTTTATGAGCCAGCATCATGAATATTTCGAAATTTACAGTAACGACGGAATGGGCCAGTACATACTAGTATCGATATTCGATAATGTGCGATGTGTTATTTATAAATGAATGTGATTCGTTGTAGTAAGAGGGTGTACCCATAAGTACTTGCTAATCACCTGATGAAAGACTTGTGAGATTAATTTAGTAAGAGCTTGGAAGGACGATGACTACATCAGAAAGGATATAATTGCAGTAGTTGTACATAAATCCACAAATCCAATATGCTATAAGAAATGTCTTATGCTACCGAGGATACAAACGAGACTATATGAAAGACAAAAGCGGGAAAAAGGATCAAACATTTAGGAGTAATTGTAGCGTTCTTTTATGAAAGGAAAAGATAGAGCAATAGCATGATCTAACCAAGTGTAACGAGTTAAAGGTCTCACAAATCTAAAGGATTAAAAGTTATCTAAATATGTCCCAACAGTCGAGGATGAATGTTCCTAAGGAGGGAAGGATGTTACACCTCACAAATATTTGCATTGTTTGTGTCACAAGTAAACTGGCATAAGCTCGGAGAGGCCATGGAACCCCTCTAACGTTAAGAAAGACCATTGAAAAGTGTTAAGAGAGTATCTAAAGGTTTCGTGATCAAGTGAATCAAAAAAATTAAGTTCATCGAGATTTTGGAAAACTTTGGCAGAATTTTGGACAGGATTTTAGTCCAACTTGAGGGAGGTATATCTCCTAGAATATGAGGAGTTATGGAATTCATAACCATTGTAAATTCAAGTTCAAAGCGTTTTCTTTCCAATGCAACTTATAGATCACAAATCCAAGAAGTGTGGTGGAAGATACGGCTCGTACAAAATTATACGATTCCAAGTACAATTCGTATTTCCAAGCGGTGGCATTGACTTTAAATTCTCTTAAAACTACTGGGGCCTCATTTTTTGTCCAAGGTAAACCCTCACACCTCCCATAAGAGTTCTGTAACAGTCTCTAAGGTTCCATAGCACACCTAAGTTGAATTGGATCCAATACAACCTCAAAGTCGACTTGAAATTAAAGAACAAGAGTTCCTTATTGTTGTGTTGTTGTTTTGGGCTGCCTTATGCTTTAAGAAGTAGTTGTTATAGTTGTTTCTTATTTCATAGGGTATTTTTATCTATTCTCTACTTGTGTGTGAGTTTAGTTTGTTGATTGGATAAGTTGTGAAGATTAAATTCCATGAAGAAGTATACTAGTTGTGCTATTGTGTTGTTATTGTTGTTCGGGCTGTTTGAGAAAACTCTTGGAGTTGTAGTGGCTGGAAAATTAGAGAAACTACATGTATCTGATGTTGTTGTTGTGGTTGACATGTTACACCATGCTTTGAGTGATGTTGCTATTATCAATTAGAAGAAAGGAAGAAAGAATCAAGTTTAGCGTTGAATCAAACTTGTTGATTATCGTAAACTGTTTTAAGCCATGTTATTCATGTGTTAAATTCTTGTTGTATGGACAGTTGTTGATGTTGAGGTTTCGTGGAGGTTGTTATACTTGTTTTATTTGAAAGGATAAGGTGCATAACCATCATATATGAGGCGTATATCGGGCTGTTTCATTGTATATCTTTGAATGTCAATTGTTGTGAGTTGAAGAGACTTATAGGAGAATGTTGTTATTATTGTTCGTTGCTGGATATGTTGTGGTGATAAGGAAATGAGAGAAATACTGCCTGTTTCATTTTAGAATCGATTTATCATTTGATATACACGATTTACTAGCGTCGTCTAAGTTCATATACGTATTCCCTTGTTATAGGATTGACGTAAGCATTACGACGAGTTCGTTATGGGTTCATATTGGAGACTTAAGGTATGTTATGGCTATCTCTTTCTTTCTTTTTGGCATAACCCAAATGATATGAGCGAAACAAGCGAACAAACGATATCCATAATGACTCTGTTCTTAGAAATACTAGGAGCTTCTGTTATTGATCTCTTTATGATATTATGGATCTTTTCTTATGATTATTGATCTGATCCTATGGTCATTGATCCTTCAAGGTGCGATTTGTGGATGATGTTAGCTCCATAAGTGGTAATCGGAGGTATACCGACTTTATGTTACTCCGATAGAGTCGTAATGTTTCCTTGTACTCTCATTCATGCATTATAGATATGTATCAATTTTATGACATCGAGCCGTGCTATAGTCGGCTGGGTAGGCACCTATCGTGGAACCACTGATCAGCTGGGTATTCACACCGAGTCCCATTGTGGCTGGTTAGTTCCACACCGAGTCCTATTAAGGCCGGGTAGCGTATATTGAAGACATAGCCCCACTGAGTGGCTTATACATAGTATACAGATATGATTCTTATTTAAAGAAAGCATGCTTAGTTTACGCCCTGAGAGGCATTCAAACATACGGGTTGTTTCTCTAATCTCGTATTATTTCTATGTTTCTTATATACTGTGTTCCATGCCTTACACACTCGGTACATTATTCGTACTGACTCCCCCATTTCTTGGGGGCTGTGTTCATGCCTGCATGTTCAGGTAGAGAGGTGGGTGGTCCATCTCAATAGGATCCTCACTCAACGGTTGTTGGTGCGCCCCACTTAGTTCGGAGCTGCTGTCTATTTTGGTATGTTATTTTGGGGTACATATGAGTATGACGGGGCCCTATACCGTCTTTTCTACTGTGAGGTACTCTTATAGAGGTCTGTAGACAGTCGTATGTTATTGGGATGTCATATAGCCTTAGTGGCTTCTGTTTTTGTTATACAGTATCTACGGCGGCCTGGTAGGCTTGCACTGTTGCTTCCAGATTATATATATATATATATATATCTTCTATGCTTAATTCATTATGCTTTTCACACAGAAGTTAGTATAATACAGCTATAAGTCATGTATGGGCCACCCTTTCCACCTTATGTGATCTAGACACATGTACAGGTGTGTCAGACAGGTAGAGCTCGGGAACTCTTCATGACTCATCGGTTTGGGTCGTGACAGCTTCAGTGGCGCAGAAGGGCAAGTCAGTGGCAGGTGGGAGAACTTGACGGGTATCGCTTGCATATGTAGAGGAGGGTGAGTCCCAGAATGAGGTTCCATCTCAGTCCTCTCATACTCTGCCCGCTCCAGAGGAGCATAGAAGAGCTTCAGCCCTAGCTCCAACTCCAGTAACCCCAATTCCTCCACCTGATACCTCGTGTCAGGAGATACGATAGGCTATACAGTTATTGACCATGTTAGTAGCCGCTCAAGCCCAACGTCAGGGTACGGGTTATGGTGACAAGGCTGTCAGTGCCAAAGTTTGAGATTTTATTAATTTAGACCCTCCAGAATTATTTGGGTCGAAACCAGACGAGGACCCACAGAACTTTATAGATGGAATATTGACGACATTGCTGGTGATGCATGCTTCAGACACCGTGTCAGTGGAGTTGGCTTCCTATAGATTATGGGATAATGTCGTTCATTGGTATGAAACATGGGTGTCATCAAGAGGGATTAATGCACCTCCACCCGTGTAGCAAGAGTTCCTAAATACTTTCTTTCGACATTATTTGCCGCCATATTTTTGATGGGCCAGAGCTGATAGGGTCCTGAACCTTAGACAGGGGAACATGAGTGCTAGGGAATATAGTATCCGTTTTAATTCATTGGCTAAGTATGCTCCAGCTATGGTAGCTGAAATGAGAGATCGTCTTTACCAGTTTGTGAGTGGATTGGGACAACATTTGAATGATAATTGCTTGACAGCCTCACTTCAGATAGGTAGGATATCTATCTTGCATTCAGGCGCATGCTCAGAATCTTGAGGAGCATTAGCAGCAACAGAGGGTCAAGCGTGAGCATGATAGGGGTCATAGTAAGAGAGCCAAATCTTCAGGTGTTGTTAGTGAATTTAGAGGGCCTCAGAGGCGGCAATATTCTAGGCATTCAGGCCATTCAGCTGAGGCCATTCTAGGTAGTATTCTTAGTATAGAGATGATTCAGGCCAGATGAGGCCACCCTTACCATGAAGTGCTCAGTATAGTAAGCTAGATACTGGACAGTGTCGTTTGGGTTCAGATGTTTGTTATGCCTGCGCTCAACCAGGTCATATTATGCGTGAGTGTCCATTGAGAGGTGGTAGAGGCAAAAGGAGAGCATCTAGCTCAAGTAGTCCTCAGAACCGCATTTATGCATTAGCTGGTTGACAGGATCTCGAGTCTTCACTTGATGTGGTTACAGGTATACTATCAGTATTTTCTCATGATGTGTATGCGTTGATTGATCCAGGTTCTGCATTATCGTATGTTACTCCTTTTTTTGCTGGTCGGTTTGGGGTGAGACTCGAGTCAATTAAACCTTTTGAGGTGTCAACACTCGTTAGTGACCTAGTGATAGCTAGACGGGTATATAGAAATCGTTTAAGTATAATCTGTGATCATCATACTATGACAGAATTGATTGAATTATATATGGTAGACTTTGATATTATTAGAGGTATGGATTGGTTGGCCTCTTGTTATGCTAATGTTGATTGTAGAACGAAGATAGTTAGATTTCAGTTTCCAAGAGAGCGAGTTCTAGAGTGGAAGGGTAATACAACATCTCCGAGAGATAGGTTTATTTCCTAACTCAAGGCAAGGAAGATGATTGCCAAGGGTTGTGTTTATCATCTAGTCCGAGTTCAGGATACAAAAGCAAAGCTACCGACTCTACAATCTGTTCCAGTGGTTAACGAATTTCCAGATGTATTCCCGGATGAGCTTCCAGGTCTCTCGCCAGAACGGGAGGTGGACTTTGCCATTTATTTGTTACTAAATACTCAGCCAATATCCATTCCTCTTTATAAAATGGCGCCTGCTGAGTTTAGGGAATTGAAGGAGCAGTTGAAGGACTTGCTTGAGAAAGGTTTTATCAAGCCTATTACGTCGCCGTGGGGAGCACCAGTGTTATTTGTGAGGAAGAAAGACGGATCCTTGCTGATGTGCATTGATTATAGGCAACCGAATAAGGTGACAATAAAGAACATGTATCCACTTTCGAAGATTGATGATTTATTCGATCAGTTGCAGGGTGCTAGATGGTTCTCGAAAATATATTTGAGATCAGGGTATTACCAAGTAAGGGTAAGAGAGAAAGATATCCCGAAGACAGCTTTCAGAACCAGATATGGTCACTCTGAGTTTCGTGTAATGTCATTTGGGTTAACTAATGCACCGGCGGGATTTATGAATTTGATGACAGTGTATTCAGGCCTTTCCTAGAACTGTTTGTGATTGTGTTTATTTATGATATTTTGGTATACTCTCGATCAGAAGTGGAGCATACAGATCATTTACCTGTTGTCCTTAAAGTTCTTCAGGCCCGGAAGCTATATGCAAAGTTCTCTAATGGTTGAACTCTGTGACTTTTCTATGGCATATTATATCAGCTGACGGTGTTCGGGTGGATATGCGTAAGATTGAAGCCGTAAAGACTTGGCCGAGACCGACAACACCCACGCAAGTTCGTAGTTTTCCGGGCTTGGCAGGTTATTATAGGAAATTTGTAGAGGGCTTTTCTTCTATTTCTGCACCATTGATGAAGCTGAATCAGAAATCAGGTAAGTTTCAATGGACTGATGCTTGTAAACATAGTTTTCAAGAGTTGGAGAACAAATTGACTTTACCACCAGTTCTGATGCTTCCGGAGGGATTACAAGGTTATGTTATCTATTGTGATGCTTCAGGAGTTGGGTTAGGATGTGTGTTGATGCAGCATGGTAAAGTTATAGCTTATGCTTCAAGGCAGTTGAGGAAGCATGAGAATAACTATCCAACACGTGATTTGGAGTTAGCTACAGTGATTCACGCATTAAAGATGTGGAGGCATTACTTTTATGCATTCATGTTGATATTTATACATACGATAAAAGTCTTTAATATATTTTCAAGTAGAAGGAGTTGAATTTACGGTAGAGGTGATGGTTAGAGTTATTAAAAGATTATGATGTTAGCATTTTGTATCATCCTGGAAAGGGAACATATTGGTCGATGCTCTTAGCCGCAGATCCATGGGTACCTTATCTTATGTTCAATTAGAGAAAAGCAAGCTAGTTTGTGAGCTTCAGCAATTAGCTATCCTAAGAGTTCGGTTATTAGACTCAGGTGATATAGGGGTTACTATCCAACATTTGACAATCTCATATCTAGTAGTTGAGGTTAAGGAGCGTCAATACGAGGATCCTGTGCTAATCCATTATAGAGATACTACCCCTCCGAAGAAGAAGTTACCATTTGAGATTTCTGTAGATAGAGTTCTCAGATATCTAGGTAGAATGTGTGTTCCTAATGTTGCAAGATTACGTCGTCATATATTAGGAGAGGCTCATTACTCTCGATATTCTATTCATCCAGGGATGATGAAGATGTATCATGATAATAAGGAAATTTACTGGTGGGATGGAATGAATGAAGACATAGCAGAGTTTATAGCCCAATGTCCTTTCTGTCAACAGGTGAAGATTGAGCATCAGAAGCCCGGTGGATTATTGCAAGCTATTGAGATTCCGACGTGGAAATGAGAAGTAACCAATATTGATTTCATTACAGGTTTGCCCCGTTCTCAGCATAAGTTCGATTCCATATGGGTGATTGTTGATAGACTTACAAAATCAGCCTATTTTCTGCCTGTCAGGACTACTTACTCAACCGAGGATTATGTGAAGCTGTACATTAAGGAGATAGTCTGACTTCATGGTGTTCCCGGTATCCATTATTTCCAACAGGGGTGTGCAGCTTACAACCAATTTCTGGAAGTCTTTCCTGAAGGGTTTGGGTACTTAGGTGAGTCTTAGCATAGCATTTCATCCCCAGACGGAAGGGCAGGTTGAATGTGCTATTTAGACCCTCAAGGATATGCTACAAGCATGTGTGATGGACCTCAGAGGTTGCTAGGATGATCATTTGTCACTCGTCGAATTTGCGTATGATAATAATTATCATTCTAGTATTCAGATGGCCCCGTATGAAGCTTTATATGGGAAAAAGTGTAAGTCACCTATTGGATGGTTCGAAGTGGGGGAGACTAAGTTAGTAGGGCCAGATCTAATTCAGCAAGCACTGGAAATAGTCAAGCTTATTCAGATTGATTGTTGGCAGCGCAGAGTCATCAGAAGTCTTATGCAGAAAATCGCCGACAAGACTTAGAGTTCCAAGTTGATGACTAGGCATTCTTGAAGGTGTCGCCTATGAACATTATGAGGTTTGGTAAGAAGGGTAAGATTAGTCCTCGGTATATCGAACCTTACAGGATTGTACGTAGAGTGGGCCAGGTAGCCTATTTGCTAGATCTACCATCAGAATTAAAATCAGTTCATCCGATCTTCCATGTATCGATGCTTCGTAAGTGTATTGAAGATCCTTCGAGAGTCATACCTGTTGATGATGTTCAGATCACCGAGCAACTATCATATGAAGAGGTTCCCATTGCTATATTAGAGAGACAGGTTCAGAGAATATAGACCAAGTATGTGGCATCGGTATAGGAGTTATGGAGAAACAAGAATATAGAGGAGATGACTCGGGAAGCTGAAGAAGATATGAAGTCTAGGTATCCTCATTTGTTTCCAGCATCAGAGCGGATGCACGCTACAGCACAATTGTCTTCAGGTATGTATTATTTTTCAACTACTCTTATTGGTCGTGTGGGGCTATTTTTGTTATTGCTTGTTGTGGCCCTGTGTGGCATTGTATGTTTTGGGTTGCTGTGTCGCAGCTTGGTAGTAGTACGTACAGTTATAGGGGAGACTCTGCCAAAATTTTTATAGAATTTCGGGAAGTTAACATTCGAGGATGAATGTTTCTATGGGGGGAGGAATGTTATACCTTGTGGTCCTATACATTTGGAATCGTCGTACGTAAGTTATCTTAGTTTTGGACACCGGGATTTGTCTTCGAAAGGTATATGAGGTTGGATAGGCTTAACTTGTGCTTATAAATGTTTAAGTTCATTTTTGATAAGTTACGGAAGGATTGGAGAATGAGTATATCGAAACGAAAAGGTTCGTCAAAAGTTCTTTCGGAGAAAAATAGGATATGGGCAGTATAATTAAGATAGGGTCCGTATTTTGAGATATGGACCGTACTTACGGATTTTTAAAAATTTCCAGAGAAGAAAATTTTTTGGGTGGAAAAATATGGTCCGTTGTACGGACCGTATAATTTTATATGGCCAATGGGTTGGCTGTATAATGTTATACGACTAAGAAATACAGGCCATATTTGTAAGTCGGTGGATTTTTGCTGATTTTAAGTATGAAGACCCCTCTTCATTTTTAATCATTTTAAACAAAACCCCAAGTTCAAGAGAGCTCTAGAAACCTCTTCCAACATATTCAAACACTTCTCCAAGCCTATATTAAAGATCAAAGTGAAGATTAAAGTACTTAGGGTTTTAAAGTGAGGTTTAAACTTGTCTCTTCTTATTGTAAAAGTTGGGGAGAGTATTTTAAGGTGATGTAACCTTGTAATTGAAGTGTTCTTGAATTTTGAGGTAAAATTTCATCTTAGTTTCATGCTTATGAGTTTATTTGGTAATTATTCTATGATTCGAGGAAAAGAAATTGGAGAAAAGGTCATAGGGTGTTGTGATTAAGTTGTTGTTATGGATTGATTATGATAAGAAGTTTTGGGGTTGAATTGAGTAAAATTTGAGTATAATCTTTTGATTATCATATTGTTGATGTTTTATTGTGGTTTTGTGAGTTGTTTTGGAGTTGGTGAAAGTAGATGATACAGAGGAAATGCTGTCCAATTTTCATTAGCTTACCAATTAATTTACTCTGACTTTATGAGAGTTTCCACGACTTAACCATAGTATTAATCATCTTGAATGTAGATTTGCAAGGTCGGGAGGATAGACTTTGAGTGGATAGATAGACAATGAGGTATGCTAAGGTTGTCCCTTTCTTTCTTATGGCGTGATCCTATTGTTACGAACTTACAAAAATGGTATCCATGATGACTTCACTCTTAGAAATGTTAGGAGCTTATGTTCTTGGTCCTTTAATGATATTGTTGATTTCGTCTCATGATTATTGATCTTTATGTTATGGTTATTGATCTTATTTATTGATGTTGATCTCATCTTATGGTCATAGTTCCTTCAAGGTGAGATATGTTCATGATGATAGTTCCATAATGGTAATCGGAGGTTTACTGACCATACGTCACTCCGATGTAGTCATAACATTTCCTTGGGATCCCATGAATGCTTATATATATATATATATATATATATATATATATATATATATATATATATATATGTAGCTATTTTCTCACACCGAGTCGCGCTATAGTCGGCCGGGTACGACACCTATTGTGCACACAACTGCAGTTGGGTACAGATAACACCGAGCCAGTAATGGCAGGGTACGGATAACACCGAGCCTATAATGGCCGGGTACGGATGACAGCAAGACTATATGGCCAATACAGTGTTATGATATATGTATATGTATGAAAATATATTTTTTCTAAAAAGAAAAGCATGCATGACATCCTCCTGAAGAGGCATTTAGATGTACAAGTTATTTCTCTTATCTCTTGGTACTTTCCATATCTTTATTATGTTTTTATTGCCTTACATGCTCAGTACATTATTTGTACTGACGTTCGTTTGTTTGTGGACAATGCGTTCATGCCCGCAGGTAGCAAGGAGTCGGATCAGACCCTTAGGTTGCTTCCTCAGCATTTGTACAGGAGCACTTCACTTGTTCCTGAGCTGCAGTTCAATTGTTATGATTATTTTGTGTATATATGGGCATGGCGGGGTCCTGTCCCGTCCTTATAATGTTATGCACTCCAATAGAGGCTCGTAGACAGATATGTACAGTCATATGTTCGATGACCTTCTCGGTCCCTATTTTGTTATATTATGTCACGACCCAACCCCGTGGGCCGCGACCAGTGCCCGAGCTGGGCACCTATACGTACCCGATACCCAAACTAACATATTAACAGAATAATAATATAATAAAAATATTAGTGGACGCCATAAAATTTAGCAGATAAGCAGACTTGGCACACATAGGCCGATAAGGCCATCATAAAGCAAAGTATCCCAAACATATGTACAGAACCCACACAGATGTATCCACAGACCTCTACAGAACATATCATAATCATAAGACGGGACAGGGCCCCGTCATACCCTGAACAAAGTACATATCCAGATATCAGTGACAGACTGTACCAAAAGATGGGCTCTGAAGAAGAGAGCGCCCCAAAATAGCAGAAACGGGACCCTAAACGTGTGGATCAGCGAACCTGTCGTCTGTACCTGCGCGGCATAAAAACGCAGGCCCCGAAGAAAAGGGGGTCAGTACGAAATATGTACTGAATATGTAAAGCGTAATCACAGAAATCAAATCATAATGGTTACAGAAAATGAGTACAAAATCCGGAGTGTCAAATGCATATTTCCAAAACAGACAGAATGTGTACAGAAACATATGTCATATCATATCCGGCCCCAGCCCCCGGACTCGGCAGACAGAACGTGGTCACCCTCCCGACACTGGTGCCACAATATAGAGGAATCAGAAAAAGGGGCGTGGCCCCGTATCATAAAATGTCATATCAGAATGGCCATAACAGATCAGATCAGAATAGGCGGACATGGCACATCATACTCCACAGACCCATGTACGCGTATACCTGCCCCCTCACATCAGGGCCCGGCGAACAATGCAGAGAATTACGCTTGACAACATATCCTGGCCCGGGCTCAGTGTGGGAAACATTGGGACATCCACGAATGGAGTAGTGAGAGACTAATGCAATTTAAAAATATCATAAATGGTTTCAAAGACTCGATGAGGCATATCAAAGATAAACAAATCCAATGAAGTCGGACGGGATCATAATAGATGCATTTCGGATATCATAATAAATTACAGAAATATAACCTTCCTGAAGTCATTCCGAGTGTCAAAATAATTTATAATATTTAATAGAATATTTAAAACAATATTTGTTAAGCGATTAGTAGGGTAATCAAAACATTTCTTTCAAAAATCGCTTAAAAAGGAAGCTTTAGTACATTAAGGGCAAAACCGGAAATAGTGGGCCCGCCTCGGGACAAATAAGGCGGCGGGCTCAAATTATGCCCTCTAAGCTTATGGTATCACCTAAAAAGGTTCTACAAACATTCTATGACTTTCCAAGTAATTTGGAACAAAATTGCATAATTCCAAGAAATAGCGTATAAAAATGGTTCAATTCTACTGAAGGAAAAACTGAAATTTTCTCTTGCGGATTCCGAGGGCCAAGAGGTCCTTCGAGGCCCGGATCCGACCCTAACACACTAAGGGCATGCCAAGGGAAGAATTGGGGTTGCTTTACATACCTTTCACGCTCCTTAAGCCTTTCCAAACTCACTTCCCGTTTCGTCGAAAAACTGCAATTGGTCAAGTTTACCAATTGTAAGCTATGAATACCAAAGTTTCCATTTAATGCATATTTGGCTACCGAAATTTCGGCAGCACTTCCCCTATATATATGGCACCCCGAGAATTCAACTCGGCTAGAAATCATCAACAACAACCCAAACGACAACATTAACATCAACAAAGAACATTAAGAACACAAATATCCTTCAACTAGACATTTTTCTCACAAGTTGACATAACCTTCATTTCAACCCAAACTTTCAACTAATATCAATAATTCCACATTCATCAACAATCAAGATCATCACCATATAGTTCTAGAAACATTTCATTTCGTTTGCCTTAAGATATACACTCGATATACATGATATACAACCTTCCGCCAAAATCATAACCTATGCAAAACATCAAATCTTTGGCATACAACTTCATAACATGTTTCCAACTTCCAAATTCATCAATGATCATCATAATTCTCAACCAAACAACTTCATTTCCTTAATGTCGGAAAAATCATACTAAAACGACATAAGTTTCTACATTCCAATTCAATACAAACTTATATCATTCTAACTTCATTTACATATCAAGCATCACAATAACACAACTAACACATTAAACAAACTTGATCCATTCCATTCCAAATCCAATATACCACACAGCCATAAGCCTCTTTTAAGAACTTCAACTAAATCATTCAACTTTCAATCCCAATATTCATTTCATCACAATCACAACTAGAATATAACATGAATTCAATACATTTTGGCTATACAACATAGACACACTCACGGCTACACACCTACAACACACACCCACTTTTCAAACTTCCATTTCTTCATACAATCAACACATTTCTACATACTACAACACAAACAAAACTCAACAACACAATAAAAAGGTAGATATTCTTACCTTTTCTTCAAGTCTTCTTCACTTGGAGGTATGATTACTTTGGTGATTCTAATGCTCCCCACTCCAATCCAACTACACCAAGTTACAAAGGAACCTTGACTTAGTAGGGAATCAACAAGAAATAAATTTTTGGAGCAATATTTTGGTACCTAATTTTCTAGGCCAAACCCAAGAGCCTCCTTGCTCTTTCTCTTGTTCTTGATTTTTTTGATCTAGCTTCTAAAGTCTTGAACCTTCTAATCATATATTAAGAAGACTTGGTCACATGACCAAGCACATGACCAACTAATAAAATGGGCTTGGATCAAGGTCTTATGTTAATTAATTCACACGGAAATTTAATACAAATTTTGGGCTTGGGCCACACCATGGCCGGCCACTCCAATGCATTGGGCCTTAAATTCCATTCCATTATTTTTGGCCCAATGACTTATAGTCCATGTTTTGTAATTCCCGAAACTAATTTCCAAAATTCCAAAATTGCCCTTAGCCTCGTCCCACACTTTCATGATTCTATTCTTTCATGCATAACTCCTATGTTCAACAAAATATCAAATTTGACCTCATATCTCAAGAATCCATTATTTGTCGAATGTTTTCCAAACGTGTGAAAACACGGGTTATAACATATTATTTTGATAGCCTTGTCGGCTGTTATATATGGGAATAGTTTGATTATATATATATATATATATGCATTTATCTTTTGAGCTTGTGTCCCTTACAGTTTATGATGTCTATTAGTTAGCATTATGGCCCATCTCAGGTTTAATTATCTGATGTATGTATGTCAAGTGGTGCCCGGTAGGTTAGCTCTGGGTGCACGCCATGGCCCTCCGGTTGGATCGTGACATATAAACTCTAGGCTTCATGATTCATGTAGGTAAAAATAAATACATGTGGTGCCATAATGGCGTGTTAAGGAATAGCCACACGTGCCTTGATTCAATCTCTGAATGACTACGACGAGTCAAGCCTTCTAATATACACCCAACCTATTTAAACAGGCTAATATCAACACAACAAGAGCTCAACCAAATACTACATCTATGCCTGATTGATAATAAGTCGGCTACTTGCCTGATTGATATCAAGATAGACATCTCAAATGTTAAATAAAATAATCTTGTCTCTATCCTAATGCTGCAGCTACTGTACACGTATCTACACATTTAATGAGCACTAATACTTTAAAACTCATTCATTATGTAGAGAAAAACTTAATGACGTTGGGGGGGGGGGGGGGGGGGGGGGGCGGTATAGTAATGTACATAATATTCATATCATTTTATAATCCTTTCCATTATTAGAAAGCTAAAAGGAAAATAGTTTGTTAATATTATAATTGAAATACCTTGAAGTCTAGCTATTTAGAGAAAGGATTAAAATACTACCTATGGAAGTATTTAATAAAATTGGGATAGCCGTGAACATTTCATAAAAAGTAAGGCATCTAGAAATATACTTTATAATATTTTAATTTTCCAATCTAGTCTCACGAGTACAATTTTTTGGACTATTAATTCTGAAGGTGGAAAAAGATAACTTTATTATGAGAAAATAATTTCTATTCTTATAACAAATAAAATCTCATGTATAAACTTTCTCATGTCATATAAATAATTTACGTCGTATCTAAAAAGTAATAATAATGAAAACTAGCTATAATCATACTTATCAAATTCTTATAAAAAAATTAATTTAAATGAAAATATATACCATGTCAAAATAATATCCAACGGTATTACGGTGGTCAAACTTATGAAGTCTTACCATAACACCATCATAAACTATAACCTTATGAATGACCTTAATCCCTTCAAGCTCAGATTGATTTACTACCAGGCATCCTAACGCCAAGGTACGAGGTGTTATACCACTGATCAGTTGGGCAATTAGGGTTACGATGTTCATATTAGCTCAGAAAAGCGGCTCGATATAAATAATATAACCCTTAGAGTGGCATCACACATAAGTATAATCATTATGCATATCATGGACCTCAGTGACAATACAAAGGATTCAACATAATTTTTATCCCTTTATTGATAATGCCTTATTGTTATGTTTCATGTTTGCCTTATGTACTCGGTACAATCTTTTTGTACTGACGTTTCATTGGCCGAGGGCGCTGCATTTGTTTATGTTTACATTGCAGGTTCAGGTATACTTAGTAGCAAGCATGCATTCTAGATGGTGCAGATGTTCAATGAGATGGTATAAGCTTCATTTCTTACTGGAGTTGAGTCAGGTCTTGTACCTATATGTATAGATATTATGGGTAGGTCGGGGCCTTGTCCTGACTATGTTATGTCAGTCAGATTTTCGTGGAGACAACATAGACTTCTGTGGTCTGGTTCAGTTATGTATGGGTTTTATGTTCAGTTATATAGACAGAGCATCTTTTAGTTCATGCTAATAAAGTTACTGATTTACTACGTCATGTCGACAATTACAGTTTCTCAATAGATGCCTATAGTAAATATGTAGAATGTAGTCCCTCCCTATCGAGACTGTGGCCTGACATAGTGGTATCAGTGCAGTGACTCCTAAGGAGTCAATAAAGCTAGGTCTAGTATAGTTTCACTTATGGATGTGTTGTGCGTCACACTTATAATTAGGAGGCTATAGGATGTTTAGGAAATGTTACCCTTATTTCACATTCCAGACCGTGTAATAGAGCGATAGCTAGAAGGTGATTCCTCTTCGTATGGTTATGCCGAAGGTGATAAGTAATCAAAAAAGTCCTTCACACGTCAATTGTGCATTAGACGAATGTTCCTAACACCCCGTACTTCTCAAAGTCGACAAAGTTACTTGAATGTGAAGAATAAGGCTATAGTTAAGCCAGAGGATCCAAGTGTATGGAAGTATTAAGCCTAGTTAAAGTGGATGAGATTCATGAACGAATGAGATATTGTACAAGCAAACAACCTTGAAGTTTCACCTACGTGCCTCACCTAGTTGTTTACATGTCCTTACAAATCCTAGTTGCTTACACGTCCTACTTGCTTGACCTGCTTACTTCCTATCCTACTTATTAAACGAGGACGATACAAGTGTCTAGAGGAAATCAACAACCTTCTAGCTTAAGTAATTAACAAGTAGGTGCATCACCTACTTAATAAAGGAGAGAAGCAGATTTTTTTAATGGACAAGCAAGTGCATCACCTACTTAAAAAAAAAGACCCAAAATTAAAGGGGTAAGAGAGAGGATCGGCTTAGGCCATTTTAAAGGCCCAAAAATCTATGTTATCATTCATTAACTATCCTCTCTCTCTCACATTTCGAACCAGAGCTCCATAGCTCTATATATCACTCCCCTTTCCTCTATCTTCAAGGTAAGTAGTCGCTAAGATCAGGTATACTTAATCCTTTGTCGACTACATCAACCTTTCATCGGATTATAGTAAACCGAAAGATTCTGTCCATGAGTTCAAGTTCAGAACTTCTAAGGCTTTATCAACAAGGTGAGAATCATCTTCTCATTCGTGTTTATCGGTTAACTTGAGTTCTACATGTGTTTAGTCACTATAAAAGTATAGATGTTTATATGTTCAAATTGAGTTAAGGGGTATTGTTGTGCAAAGTTGCGGGCTATTCTTGTTATACTTTTGATGCTGGAAATATTAGCATGTTGGAGATGAGTTAGTTAATGATTTAAATGTGCTTAGTTTCTAATAGTTGGTAAGTCAAAGGTTGATTAATGTTGTTGAGTTATTAATTGCTTTAGGTAGCATGTTGGGACTGATTTGGGTGTATAGAAGTATTTGTATTCATGACTTGTTGTTGGGGATCGTGTGCATGTGAAGGGACTGTTCTTGTTTTATGTAGGTGCTGGAAGTTTTGGTTAATTGATTTAGATAAAGAAATTACAAGATAGCATATAGAAGTTATTTTTTCATGTTGTTGGAAGTATGAACTGTTTTCTTGTTGTTTCATGATGGCTATAAGATAGGAAAAGCATATGAACAGGCTTTTCCTCATGTTGGTTATATGGTCAAGTTGAAGATTAAGATAAATGAGGGGATGGAAGGGGTCAAGTTGGGTTCAATCTGAGATTGTCGCTCGTCGTGTTGTGTAGTAGTTTTGTTATTAATGTTTGGTGCAGTTGTTGATATGTTGGACTGGTTATGCCATGTCTAGGTGCTGGAAGTATGGACGTGTAGTATATGAGTCAGTTTGACGATTTAATTATGCTTAGAAGGTGTAAATTGTAAGTTGAATAACTAAAAGATGTAGTTGAAGTTGTTAAATGTGTTGTAAAGCATGATGAAGTTGTTCTTGGGGTTGAAGGGGACTGGAGATGTTGATAAGTTAGTAGTCATGTGTTGTTGATGATATTACAAGGATTAGAAAGGAGTTAGGCAAAGATATACGCCGTAGAATCATGTATAGAATTATTGTCGATAGTCAGCTAAGTTGTTATGTCTTCTTGTTAATAGAAGTGATATTTTCTTAGTGTATCATGGCTTTGGAAGAAGGGTGGTTCTTCACCAGCATCAATGGATTAAGATTAAGGTACGTAAGGATATTCCTTGACTCGCCGCTATGGCATGAAGTGTGTTGTTTGTTTCTTATATGGACTATGAGTGTCTAGAGCTTATGAATGTGCTGCTTTCATAATGTAAGTCTTGTGAGCCTCTTAAGAAATGGTATATGTCCAGACTCGGTGCACTCAAGCGTTTACTCATAGAGTCGAGTTCCAAGTTGTTATGATGGAATTAGAGTTTCCCTTAAATATGAAGATGTGGATGGTATACGAAGTATAATGAAAGATTTCATAGATCGTTGTCAAATATGAAAGATGCTTAAGATGAACGATAGTATGTGACTGAGGTCCAAGAGGTTGACATGGGACATAGAGTGTAACGTAAGGAGAACAGGTTAACAGAACCCAAGTTACACAATGGTCATAGATCGTCTTCTAGTGTAAATTAGGCATCACCGAGAGGCACTATTATTTTTCTTTTGGAATGACTCCCATGACGGAATGTAAACGAGCGAACGATACTAAAAAAATGATACTATTCTTTGTAAATATAGAAAGCTTATGTTCATTGTCCCCTATAATGTAAATTCTTATTCATGGCCTTGATTCTTGATTCTTGTTAAACGTCTGTTGATAATGCTAGTTCATAACGTAATCAGAGGGTGAATGACTATTGGTCACTCCGAAGGATGTTCTAATGATCCTAAAACACTCTTCAAATAATATATATATATATATATATATATATACATATATATATATATATATATATATATATATATATATATATATATAAACACTCTTCAAATAATATATATATATGTGTGTGTGTGTAACGAGTGATGAAGTTGTATACGCAGGTACAATACCTATAAGAGCATGGCTATGGTGTTCCTACTTTACCACCGAGCTACGACAGGTTGGGCAGTTCTGCATTTACCACCAAGCTTCAGCTGATACCATTGAGCTATAGCCGATTAAGCAGTTACACATTTACCACCGAGCTATAGCCGGTTGGGCAGTTATGCATTTACGACCATACTACATTTGGTTGGGCAGTTATGCATTTACTACCAAGCTACGATCGGGTTGGCAGTTACACATTTACCACCGAGCTACGGCCGCTTGGGCAGTTACGTATTTACCACGGAGCTACGGCTAGTTGGGAAGTTGCGCATTGACCACGGAGCTACGGTCGGTGGGCAATTACCACTGATCAGTTAGGCAGTTAGGGTAACGAAGTTGATATTAGCTCCGAAGAGCAGCTCGATATAAATAATATAACCCATTAGAGTGGCATCATACATAAGTATAATCATTATGCATATCATGGCCCTTAGTAACAGTACAGAGGTTTTAGGATAAGAGAATAAGTGCAAAAAATAATAATACAACAATCCCAGGAATCCGGTTGTTACACCCCGTATCTTCGAAGAAACAGTTATCAAATTTGAAACGTAAGTACGTTGAGTTATGGTTAAGTAAAATCACTTTGGAATATAAGGAGAAAGCATTATTAAGTATATTTAATGAGTAAAGGATGTATATAAGGTATACCAGAATGTTTTATAAGGAAATGAGTGGAAGAAATGGAGTAGTACGACTTTCAAGAAAGGATGGGTAAAGTTTCGTGTGAAAATTTTAGTCCAACTTGAGGGAAGAATATCGCTTAGCATATGAAATTTTTCGAAGTGAAACAAAAGCCTAAATTGTAGTTCGGGAAGTGTAGTTTCCAACGCAAAAACCACTTATTGATAGGACATCGGAGTACAGAATTATGGACGTTACAAGTTCGGCTGATAAAGCAAAAACGCATGCTACAGTAACTGCTATAACCGACCTGCTACAGTGACCCGACCCGAATTTGAAACTTATAAAAGGAGAAAAACCCCATGTTTTTCACAAAACAAAATCAGATAGAGAGCAGCAACATAAAGGGAAATTTTGTCATAAAAGAAGTAAAGGGTTTGAGTGATTTTCAAGTGGCGAAACGTTAATCAAGCCCCGGATAATGCATGGTTGTGATTCTAGTATTATTTTGCGTTGGATTTGGCTTGGATTCAAGGTGGAATAGTCAAGATATTATCATTTGGACAAGAAAAATGTATGAGTCTTTCTCTTTTGTTATTATTTAAGGCTTATTTACGAAGATAAAGTCGTTAGATAATTGTATAGTAAGTTGGTTAGTTATGGAAGTTGGTAAACAGTGTGTGGGCTGTTTTATGGCACATGTTGGTGTTGAAAGTGACATTGTTAATGTTGGTATTGATGTTGTTGTTGTTGGTTGCTGAATTACGATTTTGGGCTAGGCATATAAAGAGAGGAGATGCTGCCGAAATTTCGGCTGATTCTAGAAAGATTTATTTGGTGGCTTAGGATAAGTAATAACAAAGGACCTAATTATGGCATGACTTGTCTTATATGTAGATTGTGAGACCGGAAATAGGTGGAAGAGCCGAGACGTGAATTTTCAGGTATGTTAAGGCTAGTCCCTGTCTTTCCAAAGGCATGATTCCTTTCTTGTGAACCCATACATGTTTCCTATAATGTCCTTATTCTCAAAAGCTAGAGATTCATGATTCATAGAGTTCTTATGATGCTAAAGATAAGTATGTTTTATGATGACGATGATCCTATTTCTAAAAACTCCTATGTTATAATTCCCGACATATGTTTCATAACCTCCTTACTTCCAAAAGTTAGAGTTCATGATTCAAAAGCACGACTCCTTTCCTAATAATCGATAAATGTTTTCAAAAATGTCTGTTATTTCTAAATCAGAGATTTATGATTCTGTCAGCTCTTGTGACAACAACAATGGACATTTTTTTCAATTATAACGATTATGTCAAAGATGAGAATATTTCTATGATGAATATGATGCTGATGATTTTAATTCTAGAAATTCTAAAGCTTGTGAATTCACGTTTTATGAGATTTATGATCTTATTCTATATTTTCCCTTGATGTTATTCATTATCGATAGTCTCACCTCATAATTCTAGTTCCTTCAAGGTGATACATGACGATCATGATGCTCCATAATACAATCGGAGGTTACCAACCTTACGTCACTCCGATAGAGTTACAGTTTTTACTTGAGCTCCCAGGCATGCTTCATGTTAAGTGTACGATGATGATTACACCGTGCCTAGATGTCCAGACAGCACCACTAAGGCGGACGGCTTACTACACCGTGTTTATATGGCACGAGAAGCACCACTAGTGGGTGGCGTGAGATGGTTACCCCGGACGCGAGCTTATGATTATGCTACATATATGTATATGAGAAATGTTTTCTTTAAAGTTAAGCATGCATGGTATCTACCTTAAGAGGCAATCATAAGTACATGTTACTCCCTTGTCTCATGCTATGCTCCATATGTCTTATTATATTACTGTTCATACCTTACATACTCGGTACATTACTCGTATTGACGTCCCTTCTTGTGGACACTGCGTTTATGCCCGCAGGTTCAGATAGCCAGCTGAGTGAGCCAGACTAGTAGTACCGCTTTCCAGTTCTAGCCAGCAAGCTCCATTTGGACTGGAGCTATAGCCCTTTGGTATGCCTTTTGACATGTACATATATAGGTATGGTAGGGCCTTATCCTGTCCTTTTTGTAGTCTATATTCCATGGAGGTCTGTAGACAGTGTATATATAGTGGGGGTCGTCATGTGCTTTCAGTTGTCCCTTAATTTTGTGAACAGCATATACGTTGACCAAGTTGGTCTGCGTTGTCATCCTCTGCTTCTATGCTTACATATACATATCCATAGGCATTTTCTGTGGGATTTTGAGACAAGATCTATTGTATAAATGCTACGGCGAATGGTACCAGTGGAATATCAGTTAAAGATGGGCCACCAGGTTATCTAGTATAGAGGAGATGCGAGTTAGGGGTGCTCGATCAGTAGTGGTCGGGTACTCGCCACGGCTCATCGATTTAGGTCGTGATAAAAGTGGTATTAGGGCAGTTCGTCCTGGGGATTGTCAACAGACCGTGTCCGGTAGAGTCCTGTTTATGGGTGTGAAGCTGGCCACACTTATAAATAGGAGGTTGCAGGGCATTTAGGAATCATTGACCTTTCTTTCTATCTTAGATCATGTGATAGAGCCAGAGTATAGGAAAGATCGCTTCTGACCCCTTTTTTCTGTAGGTAAGTACAGACTGACAAAAGATGAAGAGATCAGCCTCAGACAGTAGGGGTGCTAAGAAGGCCCCCAGAATAGATTCAGGACCACAGGCTCCGGGACTGAGCAGAAGGATCCTTAGTTATTCCATTGAGACTGATCCCTCTGAGGATCCAGCAACGATTCCTCCAGAGTTTCTGACTTCCATAGAGGAGGATCCGTCGGAGGACAGTTATGACACAGACCCGTCTGAGGGTTCGTATGAGACATCGGAGGAGGGGAATCCCGAGGCCGTACCAACAGCTCCTATGGTAGAGCACTACGTCAGACCAGCTACCCCGGTGAGTGTTACTGATTACTCTAGCCCTCTATCCTGGCCATCAGTAAACCAGGAGCTGCCGGATTATCCATATCCTTCTGATTCGGATGGGGAAGATAACAAAGGCCAGATTAGCAGACGGTGGGAAGTCAATGATGAAGAGCACACTTCACTTTATAGCCCACTAGATCAGGCTAAGGACCAATCGGCTACAGGTATATGAGTCCTTTATTGAAATCTCCAATGTGTGTGCATTTACTGTAGGTTATTACTTAATATCGATAAGCGAAAATCCTAAAGGGACCAATAACGAAAGTATTTATAAGTAGCTACGATTCAGATGTTTTCGCCACTATTGGGAATCTTGAAATGTCGGATGAAAAGTAGTCATACATGCAGGTTGAAGATGATTATTGAGGATTGATTTCAAAAGGCCAAAATAGCATTTGCTTAGTCAGAAGAGTAAGAGATCCCTTCTAATCCGGAGGGAGATGTATTACGAGAATTTATTGAAATCCGTTAGAACTTCAACTTGTTCTAGGTCATGTGATAAAGGTCACGTTGTAGAGTGGGTGCGATCATACCAGCACTAACGCACCGGCTCCCATTAGCAGTCCAAGGTTAAGCGTGCTGGGGTGAGAGTAATACTAGGATGGGTGCCCCCTGAGACGTGTACTAAGAGTCCTATAAATTCAGACATAAGAGATAGATGAGAAGCTAGAGTAGCCTAAGGGAAATTGGAGTATGCGGAGTGGTTGCAAACCTTAAAAGGTCGCGAAGGATGAGGCGGACATATATATATATATATATATATATATATATATACACACACACACACACTATGTTATATACTGAACGCATTAATCGAACAGGGCAATGATGTTCAAGTAACAAAAGTGGTACAATGTTACAAGGTAAGTTGATGTTATTTTCACTACAGGTTAGAGTTGGAAAGTCCAAATGCAATAACATCAGGGAAAGGAAGAAAGTGACTATATAGAAAGTAAAAAGATTAGAATGTCTTGAGAAAAGGAAAAAAATGTGTATGAAACTAGGGTAAGTGAAGCTTCCAAGAGAGACGATGGGCAAGGAAAGGGAATATTTGGATAAAACTCGACGGTAGGCATGCGAAAGGGATAAAGTATGGCAGTAAAGGATAGTAACAAAAAATAGGGATGTGAAGTAAGAAAGAGAATGATCAGGCCTTGCAACGATACTAAGAGATTTCCAGCTCTCGAGAGGTATATAAATGGACAAATGTGTAGTCATACTGACACGGTTGCCTCGGAAACGGAGAAGCTTTCCTAAAAGATGATTTAAGGTTAGAACGAATCTGCACATTTAAAGGAATATTTCACGAACTTCAGGGTCAATACTATAAAATAACAAGTGGAGAAGGGTGCTCGGGGAGGAAGGAACTCAAGGAAGGTTTGAGGATGAGAGTAGGAAAGGTACACTAATGGGCTGGTCATAAGGAGAGGAGAGAAGAAGAAGGGAAGAAAAGAAAAATTGGGCAATCACCAAGGACAAGCGAGAGGATAATGAACTGACAAAGCTAATCGGGAGATAGTACATCAATGAAATGGGATAAGGATAAGGAATACCGAGATTTGATTATAAAGGAAATATAAGGATGTAATAAAACTATTCATGAGTATGACTAGCCTTGGCGGCAGGAAGGAGAAGAAAGAAGAGAATATATTTGCAAGGATTTCACGACACAAACAAGAAGTGGCAGAACACTGGAAGAACTACAATGCATAGGTGGGATGCAAATAAGTAGTCAAGGAAACTTTTAGATAAGTGAGCTAAGTGAATAAAAGGATAGATAGTGGAAGTGGAAAAGTGTAGCATATTAACTCTCAATGATATATTGTAGACGTAAAGTGAAACCGGAAACTCAGAGTAAGAAGAATTTTAGTGATAATAGTTGTGGAGGAAGAAGAGGGATAAAAAGAGCAAAGTGTGACCACACACTCCGTAGAATGTTTTGATGGATTCCAATGTACCTATTAACCCGTTTGTTCGGGAAATGCTCAGTAATAAAAGGTAGAAGTAGAAGGGCCTTAAAAAAAGGCAGCGAGAATGGATCTGTAATGCATAAGCACTTAGTTTAAATGCAAAGCCCTCGATTAGCAGAAAGGAAAATAAGTCAAGCTATACGATGAGAGAATTCTGGTATTATAAGACACCAAAAGAGTTGGAGGATTGTTAAGGTTGGCCGATGACTACTGATACTCGGGAGTTACTAGTGTATAAGAACACCGTTAAAAAGGGGGGAACATTGCTGATCTAGTCTTGAAATGAGGTATGGCACTGTAAAAAATTCCAAAGAAAGAAAGATGTTAGCTTAAAGAGGTCAAAATTTGGGACGTAGTGGCATATCAAGAATGCATTAAGAGGGAGTAGAAACGAATTAAGGATAAGTATACCACAGAGCAGGCATGAAAAGGAATTAAAATGGATCGAGAGAATACTTCATGCGCGCGTGAGATATGATATTTCTAGACCAGGGAAATTTGTACCCCACCTAAATAGGTAGCGACGTATCCTAAAGAGTAATGAGGAGAGTAAGAAAGGTCTGCAAGCTAACCACAAAGAGAATGATGAAATTGATGATGAGTACAAAGGACACTTTGGGTTACAACGGAAGAAAATCTTGATATTAAAGGAAAAATATGACAATCTTGGCTAATGATGCCTTAATGTATGTCTTGATGTTTGTTGTTGTTTTGATATCATTCTCTGGGTTGTTGTGTTGGTTGTTGGCTGTGTTTTAACTTTTGGGGATGTCGTATATACAGAGGAAATGCTGCCGAAATTTCGGTAGGCAAGTATGTGTAAGCTTGGGGTATTGAAAGAATGAAACTAACCAAATGGTAAACTTGACCATTTCCAGATTTTGGACGAAATTTGGATTGACGCCGAGCGAGCATAAGGCGCCATCGAGGTATGTGAAGCACTTCTCTACGTTCCTAGGCATGTTCTGGATGTGGTAGGCTCGGCCGCGAGCCTTAGGTCCGACTCCGTTCCCCGGAATTCGAGACGGAAAACCGCTCTAATTCCTTCAGTTCAATTGAACCTATTTTCTTACAAATTGTCCTTAAAGTGAGATTTTGCACAAAACTTCCCCAAACGGAGTCGGAACACTTCTGAAGGAGTATGGGTGACCTCATAAGGTCAATCATCAGTAATGTACGTATGTAGCCTCGGGTTGGTCCGAGGTGGGCCCACAAGGCCCGATACTTCCGGTACGATTTTTAAAATACTTCTGTTTTGGTCCGATCTTCTCCAAAAACTTCTGAACTATTATTTTGTGAATATTATGGATAGTTTTGTGTAATTTATACAATATGATTTCTGAACATCCGAGCATCCCATTCTGAAAATCTGTCGTGCCTTCCTAACTAGGATATGAGCGCGTGCTATGCATACTATCTGGATATTCTGATTTTGGCTCGCCGTTGGGCACCCTTCTGATTGATCGAGTCTGTATGTTGAGTCTGTAGGTAGGTGGTTTCTCATTTATCGATTCGTGTCTGTCTCAATGCATTCTTTCACTGCGACCCGGGCCAGGTTCTGTTATCGTGCATAAT
The DNA here is from genome assembly GCF_019175385.1 of Lycium barbarum. NCBI lineage: Eukaryota > Viridiplantae > Streptophyta > Magnoliopsida > Solanales > Solanaceae > Lycium > Lycium barbarum. The sequence continues at coordinate 59,822,769 of NC_083340.1, forward strand.
TCTCTGCATTGTTCACCGCGTCCCTCGGCGTACGGGCCGGGATCTGTATGTCTGTATGATCTGTGTATGGGGATGGCGGCCAGGATGGCATATGATCTGATTTGATTCTGTCTGTCCACCGCGTCCCGTACTAAGAGGGTCGGGTTCTGTTACCGCGCCCCCAGACAGGGCCGGGATCTGTATGAATATATGCGTGTGCTATCTGTACTTATAAAGCACACGCCTCTGTATGATTTTGTATGACTCTGTGCTACTCTGCATGCATAATTCTGTCTGACATACTACTGTCTGTCCGTCTGTGCTTCGACTATTTCTGTATGTCCGTATGGATTCTGACTCTGTATGTCCGTATGGGTTCTGATTCTGCCCATCCGTCCGTATTGTGATTCCGTCTGTCTGTCCGAACTATAATTCTGTTTATTTGTATGGAACACGATTCTGTATGTCTGTCTGGATCATAACTCTGTCCGTCAGTCTGATTTATGGTCCTGTCCGTTATATTTCTGTGACTCCGGTTCGGACTATGTTTATATCTGTTATGTTTCTGCTTTACATACTCGGTACATTTTCCGTACTGACCCCCGTTCTTCGGGGGCTGCGCTACATGCCCGCAGGTACAGACGCACCAGGTGATACGCCGCCCGCGTAGGTTCCCGACTCTGTTTTTTTGAAGAGCTCCTTTGACCCGGAGCATATCTTTTGGTATATATTTTCTGTCTTCTGTGTACTCCGTATGTGTGTATATTCTGGGTACGGCGGGGCCCTGTCCCGCCATATGATTTTGTATGTCTGTAGAGGCCTGTAGATAGATGTGTGGGTTACGGGTTTCGTCTGTATGTTAGCCTTATCGGCTTACTTGTAAATGTCTGTATGTTCAGGTATATATGTATATATACGTATGGTTGCGCGCGTGCCGTATTTGTATCGGCCTATTTCCGTACTTCTGTTTTGAAACGAAAAAAAAAATAAAAAAATTTGTATGATTCGAATTCGATCAGATAGGTACGTATGGGTATCCAGTTAGGGTACCAGTCGCGGCCCACGGGGTTTGGGTCGTGACAAAAGTGGTATCAGAGCGGTTAGTCCTCGGTATGTCTACAGGCCGTGTCTAGTAGAGTCTTGTTTATCGATGTGTTGTGCACCACATCTATAAACAGGAAGCTACAGGGCATTTAGGATGTTACCCTTCTTTGAATTCTTAGATCGTGCGTTAAAGTTGTATGGTTAGGATGATTCTCCCTTACGAATTGCTGTATCTACAGCGGGGCTCCAAAGGAGCAGAAGTGTCGGTATTCGGGGAAAATGTTTCTGACCCTCTCCTTGCAGGTAGTTGTAGGTTGGTGACGAATGAAGAGGACGGCTTCCGACGATGAGGATGGGGGTGCCAAGAAGGCCCCCAGGTTGTCACCAGGGCCGAGTAGGCAGGGCCCCAGTTACTCGATCGAGACGGATCCTTCGGAGGATTCCCCGGAGGATAGCTACGATACGGATCCGTCGGAGGACCCATCTACGACTCCTCCAGGGTCCCCGAACCCTGGAGCAGAGGATCCCGTGGAGGATGGTTACGATACAGATATCTCGGAGGATTTGGCGATGACCCCTCCGGAGCTTCTGACCTCCGAGGAGGAGGATAGTCATGAGGCAGGCCCGTCGGAGCATTCTTCCGGGATGACGCAGGAGGAGATTTTCAAGTATGCACCAGCTCTTATTATTAGGGAGAACCTTGATAGCCCGGCCACCTCGGAGAGTGCTATGGATTTCTCCTGTTCTTGGCCTGGGTCACCAGTGGGCCCGGATTTGTCTGATCGTCCATACCCCTCCGATTCGGATGCGGGTGATAATGGAGACCGGGTAGGTAGGGAGCAGACAGGCGTGGATGATAGTGGGCATACCTCTCACGGCAGCTCCCCAGGTCAGACTCGATATTGATTATTTATAAGTGTATGAGTTTTTAGAACGTCCTATGTGTGTATGATATTTGTAAGACGTTGTTCTATGAAGACGACGGAAATTTAAAGGAATTAGAGACCTAGTGACCCCAAGGCAAGGGCGACGGAGATGTCCCCACCGTCAGTGTGAGTCTAGAAATCCTGGATGAAAGTAAACAGGAAGGTGCCTCCGATGCTGTTTGAGTTGGGCACGTGTGGTAAGTGTCGACGACATTATAATTCTCATTTGAAGTTATCAGCCCCGTGTGGCTGCGATACGACATGATATGATATGTATGTATGTGTATATGAGTTGGCCCTGTGAGGCATGATTGGTATTTCTGGTGTACAGGTTTTGGATAGTAAGAAATGCAGAGGAAACTCTGCCCAAATTTTTCCAGGAATATGGAGGTTAACATGTAGATTAAGTACAAAAAGGTCCCGCGATACTTGTCAGACTTTAGTTCCTTCGGTCGGTGGCCGAAGAACACCTTGCGGAGACATTTTATCAGATTCCACCGATTATTTGGAGGCGGAATTCGTGTGACGAAGACTTAGATCCGTGGGTTATCTGTCATCATATGTATATGTGTATGAAAGTGAATGTTTAAGATTCAGAAAGGCGACATGGTAGTGGTACGACTTAGCCGGGGGTGGGACCCGCTACAAAAATTTTCCGAGTTACTTTAAAATTTCGTGACAAAGGTCGTGCGGGGCGATCGACGAAATTATATTAGCCCTAACGCGTCAAAATGCATGAAAGTTTCGGAGTTAAGCGTGCTCAAGCCAGAGCAATTCTGGGATGGGTGACCCCTGGGAAGTAATGCAAAGTTTTGCACAAGTGTAGGTATGACTGATATAAATGAAAATTTGGGGTAATCTAAAGGAAAAGAGAATGTATGGAGTAATTAGCGCCTTTATAAAAACCACACAGTCCGACGCGGATTAAGTGGGCAAAAAGGAAAGGTGTGATGCCACTCGGAAAAATTTAGCGAATCTGGATAACAGTCAGCGACGACCCGAATGATGTCAGGGGGTAGAAAACGCCCAAGTACATCATAAGTTAGTCTGGTATGGCGATGGTTGTAAAAGGAAAGAGAGTATGGATAGTAGGGAAGGAGAGAGATAAGTAGAGCAGGTAAGCAGAAACTTTGAAAAAGTCGATAAGCGACACCCAAGACGATTTGTATGATTGATTCTGAATACGTTCCTGTCTGACATGTCTCTGTACGATTAAACCTGATTACGAATCTGTCTGACACACCTCTGTATGTCTGACTCTGGATATAAATCCGTCTGGTGTGCCTCCATACGTCTAATTTTGGTCACGCATCTGTCTGATACATCTCCGCATGTCTGATTCTAAGTGCGGCTCTGTATGATACATTTCTGTAAGCCTGATTCCGATTTCGAAACCCGTCCGATACCTTTTTATACGTCTGACTCCGATCTCAGGTCTGTCTGACATACTTCCGTGCCCCTGACTTTGACTACGAATCTGTCCGATATACTTCTACGCGTCCGGTTCCAGTCCTGAATCTGCTGGTAAGAAGTGTCTGGAATGAAGTGGGATTATATCGATGTGGTAGAAATCTCCGGAGTGTAACAAGAAATGATACGGACTATGACGTCTGGAAAACGTTCGTCAGTTACAAGAATATAGCTTATGGTTCGACGATTGCGTGGGGTACGAGAAGATATATTATGAAAGCATCTAAATCTGTGATGTGAAAAAATTACCTCATAATGTTGGTAAAGAAGCCATGTCGGAAAGTCAGCAAAGGACAACTATAAAGAGAACCCTCCCGGAGTAGTATGGAGCCCCAAAAGGTCAATTTAACATTCGAGGACGAATGTTCTAAAGGGGGGGAGAATGTTACATCCGACATTTTTGTTTATTCGAAAAATTCAAGATAAATGGACTTGTGATGAATAAGGCCACAATTGGACACTACTTGGTGTGAATGTGTGAGTTATGAAGTCAATGGTATAGAATTTCGAAAGGTGGCCAAGGGCAAAATCGGAATTTTGGAAATTTGCCTTATGGATCAATATGTAACCAACAATTTTGGGCTCAAAAAAAAAATAATAAGACAAGGCCCATTTGGGAAGGCCCAACCGGCCATAGTGGGTTAAAAATAGCCCAAGCCCACAATTTAATTATGTGGTATATTATAGTGGGATAATTATCAAGAACATTCAAGAAACATAAAGAAAGAACAAGAAAAAAAAAAGAGAGAGGTTTCGGGTGGGAGAGAAAGAAAGGAAGAAAAGAAAGAAAAAAAAAATTGGAGCCCATTCCTTGGTTCAAAAATTCATCTCTTGTGAGATTTGTACTAAGCACAAGGTGCTCTTCAAGTTGATATAAAGATTGTGGCAAGAAAACAACTTCAACCCCAAGTGAAGAACTTGAAGAAAGGTAAGGATTTCATGCTTTTGTTGTGTTAAAAATGATGTATGTATGTTGTAGTATGTGTGAATGAAGGAAAAACATGGAAATTTTGTGTGTTGAACAACTTGGGTGGTGGCCGAATGCATATATATGTATTGCATGCTTTTAATGGCTTGAATTCTTGTGTAAGTTAGTTGTAGGATGGTGGGGATTGTACTAGAAATGAAAGTTGAATGAATTAAGGAAAATTGAGAATTTTGGGGTGTGGCCGTGTGTGTGTGTTGATGTTGGAAGGTGAGTTAAATCTTGTTAGCATGTTAATTGTGTTGTTATGGCCTTATGAAGTAGACGGAAGGATAATGGTTAAGCTAAAACGAAGAAATTGTTGATTAAGTTGTCGTCGGAAAGTATGTCGCGTCATCGTGATTTCTTGAAAATATGATTAAGGATAATGAATTTGGAATGTAAAAATGTGTTGATGAACTTGCATGTGGAAGGTTGGAAAAATTGGATAAGTAGTGGCTTTAATGGAAAGTTTGTATGTTTGTATATCGTGTGTATAGTGTGTGGAAATGGTATGATATGCCTCCGACGTATGCTATAATGATCTTGATGGATAATAGATGCGAAAATAATAAGTTTGGTTTGGAAATGTAAGTTTGAAACGAAAAATGTTTCGTTATGTTGGAAGCTGGCTAATGATGCCTTAATGTATGTCTTGATGTTTGTTGTTGTTTTGATATCATTCTCTGGGTTGTTGTGTTGGTTGTTGGCTGTGTTTTAACTTTTGGGGATGTCGTATATACAGAGGAAATGCTGCCGAAATTTCGGTAGGCAAGTATGTGTAAGCTTGGGGTATTGAAAGAATGAAACTAACCAAATGGTAAACTTGACCATTTCCAGATTTTGGACGAAATTTGGATTGACGCCGAGCGAGCATAAGGCGCCATCGAGGTATGTGAAGCACTTCTCTACGTTCCTAGGCATGTTCTGGATGTGGTAGGCTCGGCCGCGAGCCTTAGGTCCGACTCCGTTCCCCGGAATTCGAGACGGAAAACCGCTCTAATTCCTTCAGTTCAATTGAACCTATTTTCTTACAAATTGTCCTTAAAGTGAGATTTTGCACAAAACTTCCCCAAACGGAGTCGGAACACTTCCGAAGGAGTATGGGTGACCTCATAAGGTCAATCATCAGTAATTTACGTATGTAGCCTAGGGTTGGTCCGAGGTGGGCCCACAAGGCCCGATACTTCCGGTACGATTTTTAAAATACTTCTGTTTTGGTCCGATCTTCTCCAAAAACTTCTGAACTATTATTTTGTGAATATTATGGATAGTTTTGTGTAATTTATACAATATGATTTCTGAACATCCGAGCATCCCATTCTGAAAATCTGTCGTGCCTTCCTAACTAGGATATGAGCGCGTGCTATGCATACTATCTGGATATTCTGATTTTGGCTCGCCGTTGGGCACCCTTCTAATTGATCGAGTCTGTATGTTGAGTCTGTAGGTAGGTGGTTTCTCATTTATCGATTCGTGTCTGTCTCAATGCATTCTTTCACTGCGACCCGGGCCAGGTTCTGTTATCGTGCATAATTCTCTGCATTGTTCACCGCGTCCCTCGGCGTACGAGCCGGGATCTGTATGTCTGTATGATCTGTGTATGGGGATGGCGGCCAGGATGGCATATGATCTGATTTGATTCTGTCTGTCCACCGCGTCCCGTACTAAGAGGGCCGGGTTCTGTTACCGCGCCCCCAGACAGGGCCGGGATCTGTATGAATATATGCGTGTGCTATCTGTACTTATAAAGCACACGCCTCTGTATGATTTTGTATGACTCTGTGCTACTCTGCATGCATAATTCTGTCTGACATACTACTGTCTGTCCGTCTGTGCTTCGACTATTTCTGTATGTCCGTATGGATTCTGACTCTGTATGTCCGTATGGGTTCTGATTCTGCCCATCCGTCCGTATTGTGATTCCGTCTGTCTGTCCGAACTATAATTCTGTTTATTTGTATGGAACACGATTCTGTATGTCTGTCTGGATCATAACTCTGTCCGTCAGTCTGATTTATGGTCCTGTCCGTTATATTTCTGTGACTCCGGTTCGGACTATGTTTATATCTGTTATGTTTCTGCTTTACATACTCGGTACATTTTTCGTACTGCCCCCCGTTCTTCGGGGGCTGCGCTACATGCCCGCAGGTACAGACGCACCAGGTGATACGCCGCCCGCGTAGGTTCCCGACTCTGTTTTTTTGAAGAGCTCCTTTGACCCGGAGCATATCTTTTGGTATATATTTTCTGTCTTCTGTGTACTCCGTATGTGTGTATATTCTGGGTACGGCGGGGCCCTGTCCCGCCATATGATTTTGTATGTCTGTAGAGGCCTGTAGATAGATGTGTGGGTTACGGGTTTCGTCTGTATGTTAGCCTTATCGGCTTACTTGTAAATGTCTGTATGTTCAGGTATATATGTATATATACGTATGGTTGCGCGCGTGCCGTATTTGTATCGGCCTATTTCCGTACTTCTGTTTTGAAACGAAAAAAAAAAAAAAAATTGTATGATTCGAATTCGATCAGATAGGTACGTATGGGTATCCAGTTAGGGTACCAGTCGCGGCCCACGGGGTTTGGGTCGTGACACAGTCACTAACCATATAAGGGTATGTATTATAGAATTATATGAACCATCAGCGTAAGGTTACGCCCCATAAATGGGAATGGACATAGCGGAAAGCCAACAAGGAATGACAACTAACTAGGTGATCACTGGAATAAGAAGTCAAGGGTAAGTATACCATACTGGTGTTAGAAAAGAAGCTGTGGTAAATTGAGAATTGCCCTAACTTTATAATTATTAGTTATATTGCAAGATTTGAGGTAAAGGAATTAAAGGGTGTGTTTTGACCTGAACTCGAAGATATTGTGAGCTATAAACCAGTTAGAACTATGATTATTAGTTCATTGCAATATATAATCCTGCTACGAGGAACAATAAGAATGGTGATGGAATATTAGGAATGTACATATTTAAGAGATTGTATTGAGGATGTGGTTATAACTGATCATGGAAAGGAATTAAGATGGATGGTTGAAGAAACGTAACCGTTAAGAGTAAGGATTTGTCAGTAGCAGAGTATCACTGAACAAGAAACTGGTGTTAGTATAAGAAAATTTACGATGAATCAGAGAGTTTGGTTAATGAATTACGAGGGGATAATCTAGCACGTATCTAAGCTCAAAAAGTACAAGTAGGGATAGCCAAGATAGTATTGGAGGAGTCAACAAAAGAAAGTGTTGTATTCGAGCAAGAGAGTTATCTGTTAATAAAGAAATGAGGAACGAAGAAGAAGGGCGCTCGCAGGGCGGCGAGTAGCCGTGGCATGGCCCGTTAAACCACAGGAATGAAGATAGAATGAGAATGGGATACTAGTTGACTTGTGATTATATACATGAGGATTGAAGACTGTAAGACTCACAAATGAATTTGATTAAGAGCTAAGAAAGAACGGGACAAAATTGACCAAATTATAGTATGAGTATACGGTAATTGAACAAAAATTCAATGAGGACATTGAGGATCGGTGCACTAAAACATTCGAGGATGAATGTTTTTAAGGGGGGAAGGATGTTACACCCCGCATCTTCGAAGAAGCAGTTATCAAATTTGAAACGTATGTACGTTCAGTTATGGTTAAGCAAAACCACTTTAAGTATATTTAATGAGTAAAGGATGTATATATGGTATACCGGAAGTTTTTATAAGGAAATGAGTGGAAGAAATGGAGTAGTACGACTTTGGAGAAAGGATGGGTAAAGTTTCGTGTGAAACTTTTGGACAAACTTGAGGGAAGAATATCTCATAGCATATGAAATGTTTTGAAGTGAAACAAAAGCCTAAATTGTAGTTCGGGAAGTCTAGTTTCCAACGCAACAAACCACTCATCGATAGGACATCAGAGTAGAGAATTATGGACCTTACAAGTTCGGCTGACAAAGTAGACGCGTGCTACAGTAATTGCTACAGTGACCCCGACCCGAATTTGAACCTTATAAAAGGGGTAAAACACCATGTTTTCCACCAAAAAAAATCAGATTGAGAGCAGCAACATAAAGGGAAATTTTGTCATAAACGAAGTTGAGGGTTTGAGTGATTTTCAAGTGGCGAAGCGTTAATCAAGGCCCGGATAACGCATAGTTGTGATTCTAGTATTATTTTGCATTGGATTTGACTTGTATTCAAGGTGGAATCTTGAAGATATTATCGTTTGGAAAAGAAAATGGTATGAATCTTTCTCTTTTGGTATTACTTAAGGCTTATTTACGAAGATAAAGTCGTTAGATAATTGTATAGTAAGTTGGTTAGTTATGGAAGTTGGAAAACAACGGGTGGGCTGTTTTCTGGCACATGTTGGTGTTGAAAGTGATGTTGTTAATATTGGTATTGATGTTGCTGTTGTTGGTTGCTGAATTACAATTTTGGGCTAGGCATATAAAGAGAGGAGATGCTGCCGAAATTTCTGCAGATTCTAGAAAGATTTATTTGGAGGCTTAGGATAAGTATATAACAATGGACCTAATTATAGCATGACTGGTCTTATATGTAGATTTCGAGATCGGAAATAGGTGGAAGAGCCAAGACGTGAATTTTCAGGTATGTTAAGGCTAGTCCCTTTCTTTCGAAAGGCATGATTCCTTTCTTGTGAACCCATACATGTCTCCCAATATGTCCTTATTCTCAAAAGCTTGAGATTCATGATTCATAGAGTTCTTATGATGCTAAAGATAAGTATGTTTTATGATGATGATGATCCTATTTCTAGAAACTCCTATGTTATAATTCCCTACGTATGTTTCACAACCTCCTTACTTCCAAAATTTAGAGTTCATGATTAAAAAGCATGACTCCTTTCCTGATAATCCATAAATATTTTCTAAAATGTCCTTAATTTCCAAATCAAAGATTTATGATTCTGTAAGATCTTGTGACTACAACAATGGATTATGCTACATATATGTATATAAGATGGTTACCCCGAACGCAGGCTAATGATTATGCTACATATATGTATATGAGAAATGTTTCTTTAAAGTTAAGCATGCATGGTATCTGCCTTAAGAAGCAATCATAAGTACAGGTTACTCCCTTGTCTCGTGTTATGCTCCATATATCTTATTATATTACTGTTCATGCCTTACATACTCGGTACATTACTCGTACTAACGTCTCTTCTTGTGGACGCTGCGTTCATGCCCGCAGGTTCAGATAGCCAGCCGAGTGAGCCAGACCAATAGGACCTCTTTCCAGTTCCAACCAACAAGCTCCATTTGGACCGGAGCTACAGCCCTTTGGTATGCCTTTTGACATGTACATATATGGGTATGGCAGGGCCTTGTCCTGTCCTTTTTGTAGTCTATATTCCATAGAGGTCTGTTGTCACGACCCAACCCCATGGGCCATGACTAGTGCCCGAGCTGGACACTCATATACGTACCTATTAGATATAGTCAAACCGGATCTATGAAACGGTATGGAAACTCGCATAAGAACCCCAAAGGTTCATAATGTCATCATATATATACATACTCAGATAACCTGTCTCCTGAGGAGTCAGAACTAATCAAAACATAATGTGATACGCAAACCGACAAGGCTGCCACTACATATCAATGTCATACGCAAGCCGACAAGGCTGCCACTACATATCAATATCATAAGAACAGATCCATAGCACATCGTATAGACACGGCTGAACAAAACTTATACACAACCCACACATATGTCTACAGACCTCTAAGAGTATCGATAGTGAAATATGACGGGACAGGTCCCCGTCGTACCCCTGGATAAACATATATATATATATCAAGGATCTGTACCAAAAGTCTAGGCTCCGGAACAATGGAACTCTCCAAGACAGCTGAGTGGAAATCCTCAGTACGAGATATGTACTGAGTATATAAAACATCAAATACAATAAAGAGGATCATGACTGAAATAGAGATTACAGGAGACAAGTATGACATTCAAATACTCAAACACTTACCTTATGAATGTAAATCGTGCATATCAATATCATATATCATACCCGGCCCATTATGGGACTCGGTGAATAAAGTCATCACATACCATCCTTGGCGCCATAATCACATCATCATATCATCATATCATCACATCCTCATATCATATATATATATATATATATATATATATATATATATATATATATATATATATATATATATATATACCGTATCACGGCCCTCTAGTGAGGGACTCGGTGAACAATGCAGTGAATCTGTGCACGAAAACGTATTCTGGCCCGAGACTCAGTGAAAGATATATTGAGGCATGCACGAGCAGAGTAGTGAGCAACCATATGCAAACTAAATCATATCTGAGACTCAATAGAATATTCAGACGAACTATCATTTGGAAATCAAGACAATAGTCATATCAAGTATCCTTCGAATGTCACAATGGAATATATACCAAATAGAACTTCAGAAATCATAGATACGTATCAAGACTTAATAAAGTAAGTTCTAAGAATCAAGGACATTAGCCATCCTAGTGGCTCTAAGAATAGGAGCCTCTTTGGAGTTATACATTTGTCGTCTGCTTGTTTCATATGGATCATGCCAAAAACAAAGAAAGGTTAGCTTTACATACCTTTAACGCTTATCCGTGACACAATACGTATACGCTGCCCGAAGTGTCTCAACCTATATTAAAACGTAGAGACTATGGTTAAGCTATGGAAAGGCTTAAACGTACTTCAACGTTAATTGCTTATTTCTAGACGATTGGGCGACATTTTCCCTATATTGTTTACTTCCTTCACTTTCAAGCCAACTATAAAGCGACCAAGTCAACATCAACAACCACACGTTCAAATGCTATATCAAGACTAGCTACGACATGATTAAATAATACTTCGGATAGCCCACATGACATTCCAATTAGCCCACACATCACAACATTCAATAATCGATAACATGACAGCTACGATATATTCGAGTTACTCTTAATAATCTATGGCAATAACAATTTATCGAAATGACTTTATAATAGTTCAACCATTATGACCACACAACACATAATCTCAACCACACTTAATCCTCCAATTCAAACAAGAACGACAACACGCCCCCAAACAGCCCATAAAAAAAATACAACTCCAATTTTAAATATCAAATATCTTCACCTTCATCACATAACCCATGAAAACAATAACAATACCAATTAAAATTAACTCGTCATTACTAGCTTAAAACAACCCCATATACGGCCCAACAAAGTCTTAACATCAACATACACAATTCTTGCATTCAATTCCATATCCACTAATTCATACAAAGACCAAATCATTTCTAAAACATGTAGGAGAGTATTAAAACTTACTTTAACAAGCTTGGCTCCTTAACGTTGCTAATCACCTTTAATATCCAAGATGTCTTAGCAATTTAGTCTCTTTCCACTTTGATCTTAAGCTCGGCCAAAACAGCCATGGCCGTGAGCTCCTTTCTCAATTTTACTTCTCTTTCTAATTCAACAAATTGTGAATGGGAATGTGAAGAAGAAATGGTGGTATTGAGTCATCACAATGCCTTATATAGGCAGCCCCAATGATGGACACGTGTCCATCACAATGAGTCATCAATTGTATTTTTTTTTAAATCAGTGAGGTCCACCTAATTCCCTAATTAACCAACCTAATTAATATTAATTAACAACTAATCCCCACTTAATAATCTAATCATGGTTAATTAATCCTTAATCTCTAATAATATTTCTACACTAATTATAATTTATAACAAATCGTGCACTTATTAAAAATCGGGTTTAGAAGTCCTTATCTCATATCCCAAAATAAACTTGTCCTTAAACTTATGTCGATTAGCTTACGAATAATTCGACGTACAAAAAGACGGGATATAACATCCTTCCCCCCTTTAGAACATTCGTCCTCGAATGTTAAACTAGTCATGTACTTCCAGCACTTCCTTGAATGTTCTTTTACTGAGTTATACTCTTCACCTGACTCCTTCGTTGGTCAATTTCCTTCAATCTATTATAATGCATTTCAGATCTCTATGTAACCATTCTCGTAATATTTCCTATTTCTGTTGCTTCTCTAGGTAAAAATTCCACGTTGTTGTCTATACTCTCCTCTTTATTTCGCAGTCGGTTATCAGTTGTATTGTGAGCGTTTCTGCTGAAATGTTACTCTCTCTCTTGTCCGCATACTGTTCAGTTGTACTGTCACTGATTTATTCGGACTCGTATTCATGGTGCACTTAGTCATAACTCGACTCTTTTGTCTTCTATAGTTACTTCCTTAAGATGATGTATCGTTCACTTCACTTTACCTTCTAATCTTTAAATAAGATCTTGTAACACGCAGACATTCCTCATTGATTTATTAGACTTTACAACCCTTGGAGTATTTCATACCTCCAGTAACTTGTAGACCCTTCACAGACTCTACGAATAAAACGACATTTCTCAGGGTGTAACATTATTTCACTCCAATAACCTTGCTTTGTTCTGCTGTTACAGTCCGTATTCTGGAAGCTTCAGCATCATGTGTCATTTTTTGACTTTCTTTTAAAGGTTTTTAACTGTCGCTTTGCTTTTAGCCCTCAATCTCAATCCTTAGAGTTGGGTATCAAGTAGTGCTAGAGTTCCCTCATATTATGACTTTACATAGCTGCTCTGTGATCTAACTATCATTAACTGGTATAATTCTGAAAGAATTTTTTTTTGATCTGACATATAAATTCACCGTCTCCTAGTAACCAGCTCGTTCTGATTGTCTCGCTTAAACCATTTCACAATTTCCCTTAATCCAACTTGTAACACTTTAGGCGTAATATCTCGTGTTGTTTTTTTATTTTTAATTCAAACCCTTCTATTGCCTCTTTACTCAAATTTTACTCTTAGTTATTCTGTCACGCCTTATGCTGCAATCTTTACAAGAATATGCGAAGGTGCTCAAATTAGCCCGAGAATATCTTAACATCATTTCGCTAGTCCTTATGCTTTACCTTGTATTTTCCTCTTGTATCTTTCAATCGGTATCGGGACTCAGCTATAGCCATGTCCAATTTGCCCTCAGTACTAATTCTATCCCGATAATTTGGCTTAAACTGTTATATCCCGTAATTTTGCACATTCGGATAAATTGAAATAATTGTGACTAGTAAGAGATAAGGCAATATTTTTATTTTATTTAATATATATGTTGTTCATGAAAAATATTGATGCGGAAATATCGAGGAAGGCTAAGGGCAAAATTGGAATTTCGGAAATTAGTTTCGTGACTTACACAATATGAACCAATTCTAAAAGAAATAGCCCAATAAGTGGCCGGCCATGGGAAAAAGAAAAGGGCCCAAGCCCATGTGCTAATTTAATTGATGAAATAAATAGATAAGAAGGGCCACTATTCAAGAATGTTCAAGAAACAAAGTTAGAGCAAGACAAAGGAGGGGAATTCGGCCATAGAGAAAGAGAGAAAAAAAAAAATTAAGCCTTCCAATCTTTGATCCAAAAATTCCTTTCTTCTTGAATTCCTACTAAGTTCAAGACCCTCTTCAATGTGGTATAATTTTTGAGGCAAGAAAATACCTTTTGTGGCAAGTGGAAAATTGAAGAAAATGTAAGAATTCTATCCTTTTTATGTCATGGAAGGTTTATATATATGTTGTAGTGAGTGGAATTGAATGAAAATCATGGAAATAGTGTGTTGTGGGTGTAGCCGTGTGGGTGTGTGTGAGTGTGTGTGGCCGTGTGGTGTGGTGTAGTGAAGGAAGATGAATTAAATTTATTTAGTATGTTAATTGTGTTGTTGTGGCCTTTGTGATGTAAATGGAAGAATAATGGTTCAAGTTGACATGGAAATGGTTGTAGGTTGTTGTAGGAAATTATGTGATTTTAATATGGTTTTTATGTAATTATGGAAGTGGAGTTGCTAAAGTGGAATTGTTGTTGTTGTTGATGAATTTGAAAGAAGAAAATGCGTCGTCGTAGTTTCGTTGCATTTGTAGAAGTTTCGGGTGGAATATAGTGTTAGTGGGATTGTTTGAATATTGCACAAATTGTTTAAAGCGTTCTTGAATTGTGTTCGAATGATCTTGGATTAGTAATGAATATGTAAGCGTTGATATTGGCTTGAAAATACGTAGTTGAATTGAATGTGATAAGCTATGTAGAGATAGAAGGTTACTAATGTTAGAATGCAATTTAAATTGATTCTTGATGTTATTAGTATGGTTGTTGGTATTGTTGGTATGGTTGTTGATGAATTTGGCCGAGTTAAATTCTCAGGGATGTTGAATTTACAGGGGAGATGCTGCCGAAATTTCTGTAGACAAGTACTAGTTAGAATTGGATTTCTAAGTACTTGTAGATAATGTTTGGTAATTGATAACGCTATTGTAGATATTGGAGAGCCCGAGACTTGATTCGGCATTTGGTTAGTGAGCGATCGAGGTATGTAAAGCCTACATTTCCTTCTTTTGGCATGACCCTTTTGAAATGAACAAAAATGTATAGGTATGCTTATAAAGAAAATCCTACTCTTAGAGCCACTAGGATGGCTAGTATCTTTGACTTCCATAAGCTATTTCATATGGCTTGATACATATTTGTGATATTCGAAGACTCTAGTTGTTATGTTTCCGAATGTTGTTCGAAAGAAAATCGAGATGGCTAAAGTCTTTGACGAATATTTTGGTACGTAAATATGGCCCAAAAGTCTCCATTTGATTTGATCCATAATGTTATTCGAAAGTTTCCTAATATGAATATTTGATCCATAATGATGTTCGAAAGTTTTCTAATATGAATGATACTTGAACTTCCAAGTATGGCTTATGAAATGTATTTCAGAAGGTTCTGTACTTCAAAAGCTCGTAACTTTCTTATACTAACTCCGATTGACCCGAATCTTATTTTTGAGCCTTCAGATGTTGGTAAATATATTTGTCCATCGAGTTTTGAAATTTATTTATGTACTTATATGCATATGGTTTCCTCACTACTCCGCTCGTGCATACTACTATGATATCGTTCGCCGGATCCCGGGCCAGTTTTGTGATCGTGCGCACTATGTTATATTCGGCAGTATGATGTGTTACGGTTTCCCGAGACCTCGCCATAGGGTCGGGTACCGCTTATATACGGCGTTATGATGTGATATGGCATAGGATGTGTTTGATGTTGTGATATGTTATGATGATACGATATGTTTGGGGATTGTACGGAGATTTGAAACATTCTGGAGTATGATGTGTTGTGGCGCCAGCGTCGGAGTGGCAACCATGTTCCTGAGCCCTATGCATGATTTTTATTTGCATTAATTATATTTTCAGCAGAGGTTTTGATATCCTAATTCTGTATCCACTTTCTGTACCTCTAACTTCAGTTATGACTCGGATTACTGTATTTCATGCTTTACATACTCATTACATATTTCGTACTGACCCCCTTTCTTCGGGGGCTGCGTTTCATGCCCGCAGGTACAGACGTTCGTTCTGGTGACCCGCCAGTGTAGGATACTTATTCTGCTATTTGGAGTACTCCCTTTGATCCGGAGCTCATATTTTTTGTACATATCTTTTGTTATACATGTTTCTGTATATATGACTATTTGGGGTACGGCGGGGCCCTGTCCCGTCATATGTTTCTGTTATGGTTTGTAGGGGCCTGTAGATATATGTGTGGGTCATGGGTCATGTTTGTTCGATTATGTTTGTGATTTGTGCCTTAAGCGGTCCCTTTTGCTATTATGGCCAAAACGGCCCACCTGTTTGTATATGTGTGTATATTCGGGCGATGTGTATTCTGCCAGCCTGCCGGCTTTTGGTATGATATTTTGTTATAGGTGACCGCTTAAGATGACGTCTGTTTTCAGTATCTGTTCAAAATAACATATGTTGAATTTGAATAAGTCTTTGATGTGTCGATCTGGTAATCAAGTCTGTATGGGTGTCCAGTTAGGGCACTAGTCACGGCCCACGGGGCTGGGTCGTGACATAAACCATTTTGCACCTTTCCTTAATGTGTTCAAAATATCACAACCACATTATTATTACTGAATCTGTACTCTTCTTATCAAGTATTCTCTTAGTCTCATTCTTAGCATACAAATATTCGTAGGTTGCATAGCTATTCTTGTATAACTTGTATAAAGTACATCCAATCTTAGTCATAGTCTTTCCTTCTCCTGGTTCATTCTGCTTTACATTTCTTATTTGTACTAAAACTCACTTGTTGCCTATCTTGTCATACTCCTTTCCCTTCCTTTACTCACCATTTGATTTTTCTCATATCCTACTATAGGAGATTTCCTATTGTCACAACCCAACCCCGTGGGCCATGACTAGTGCCCGACCTGGACACTCGTACGTACCTGTTGGATATAGTCCAACTGAATCTAAGAACAATATGGGAACTTGCAAAAGAACTCCAAGGTTCATAATGTCGTCACGTATATACATATCCAGATAAACTGTCTCCTGAGGAGTCACAACTAATCAAGTCATAAAATGATACGCAAGCCGACGAAGCTTCCACCACATATCAATATCATAAGCAAGCCTACAAGGCTGCCACTACAGACGAACATCATATCATAGCACATCGTATAGACACAGCTGAACCGAACTTATACATAACCCACACATATGTCTACAGACCTCTAAGAGTACTAATAGTGAAATATGACGGGACAGGGCCCCGTCGTACCCCTGGATAAACATATATATATATATATAAATACCGTAAGACCTGCACCAAAAGTCTAAACTCCAGAACAACGGAGCTCTCCAAGACAGCTGAGTAGGAGTCCTATGCTGAAGGGTCACCAAACCGACTATCTGTACCTGCGGGCATGAAACGCAGCCCCCCCAAAGAAAGGGGGTCAGTACGGAATATGTACTGAGTATATAAAGCATGAAATACAGTAAAAAGGATCATAACTGAAATAGGGAGTACAGGAGACAAGTATAATATCCAGAATACCAAAACACTTGCCTTTTTGAAACATAAAATCATGCATGTCAATATTATATGTCATACCCGGCCCATTATGGGACTCGGTGAATAAGGTCGCCACTACCATCCTTGGCGCCATAAACACATCATAACTCCATAAACACATCATAACTCATCATAACTCCATAAACACATCATAACTCCATAAACACATAAGCACATCATAACACCATCATATATATATATATATATATATATATATATCATGTTCCGGCCCTCTAGTGAGGGACTCAGTGAACAATGCAATGAAATTGTGCACGAAAACGTATCCTGGCCCGGGACTCAGTGAAAGACATATTGAGGCATGCACGAGTAGAGTAGTGAGCAACCATATGCAAATTAAAACATTATCAAAGACTAAATTGAATAATCAAAATGAACTATCATTTGAAAATCGAGACAATAGTCATATCAAATACCTTTCGAATGTCACAGCGGATTATATCAAAATAGAACTCCTGGAATCTTATACACGTATCAAGATATAATAAAATAGCTTCAGGAAATCAAGAACAGTAGCCATCCTAGAGGCTCTAAGAATAGGAACTTCTTTGGAATCATATACACATCATCTATTCGTTTCATAAAGATCATGCCAAAAAGAAAGAAAGGTTAATTTTACATACCTGTTGAAGGTTAATCGTAATCATGTTCGCTTCGTCGTCCCTTTATCCTATTTAATATGAAAGTAATGCTATCGTTAGTAAACTATACTTTCTAGCTTATCAATCTGCAACCAATTACCTATAGGAACCATTCTTCAATTCATACTTTCTTGATTAGGATTTTTATTAGTCAAGAACTTAACGGAAATCGGGTAGCATTTCCTCTATATATCTTGCCTAGCCGGACTTCCAATTCAATTCAACAATGCAACATATAGCAGTAACAACAACAACTTAATATAAATCCCTTTGAACTCAAATCATCAGCTTCCAAAGATATACATAAAAATAGCCCAATATACGCCTCGTATACGATACTTCATACGCTTCCCCCTTCAAAACATCCCAAGTATATCGACATCAACACAACCATAACATCGACTACTATCCATAATTAAATAAATCAGCTCAATAACACAACAACAACATGGCCAAAACAGTCCATATGCCTACAACAACACCAAATACGATTTCTGGTATATTTTCCATATTCTCGGATCTAACAACTTAGCTATCTTTTGCATCAACTCAAATAGATCTTAGGAGGGAAGAGTTATTACCTTATCCAGCAAGATAACACCTCCCTTAAGCCAACTTCAACTTGGACGGACTTCCATTCCAAGAACAAGATGAAAGGGATGATGAACACAATCTTTACGAACTCCCGGAACTTCATTTTTCTGACGGAGCAACCTTCGACCCGCTTATTTAGCAACAAATGACTTTCTAATCTCTTTGGAATTAATCTAAGCAAGCAAAAACTTTTTTTTTTTAATAACAAGCTGGCCGTGAGCTCCTCCACAAGATGCCATGGCCGTGAGCTTCATAAGCTTCCATGGCCATGGCCGAATTTCCCTTCACTCTCTCTTTATCAAGCTTAATTGTTTTGATGTAGAAATGAATTATGATGAATGAATTGTTCATCAAAGTGAGACTTTATATGCTGCCCCTAAACCTTCCACGTTCTCTTCATGGTGAGTCATCATATTTTTTTTTATTTACGGGTGGGGCCCACTCAAAGCTTAATTAGCTTAATAAATTAATCTTAATTAATCACTAATCTACACTTAATAATCTAATCATGGTTAATTAATTCCCTAATCTCCAATAATATTTCTACTCTAATTAAAATTTATAAACAACTCGTGCACTAGTTAAAATCGAGAATTAAAGGCACTTAATTCATATCCCAAAATAATCCCGTCCTTAACTTATGTCGATTAGCTCGCGAATAATTCGACGTATAAAAATACGGGATATAACATCCTTCACCCCTTTAGAACATTCTTCCTCGAATGTTAAACTAGTCCTGGGCTCCCAATATTTCCTTAAATGTCCTCTTACTGAATTATACCCCTCACATGCCTCTTTCATTGGTCGATTTCCTTCAACCTTTTTGTTATGCATTTCAGATCCCTACGTAACCATTCCTGTAATATTTCCTCTTTCTGTTGCTTCTCGAGGTAATAATTCCATGTCATTGTCTTTACTCTCCTCTTTATTTCACAATCAGTTGTCAGTTGTATTGCGAGTTCTTCTGCTGAAATGTTACTATTTCTTTTGTCTACATACTGTTCAGTTGTATTGTCATTGATTGATTCAAATTTGTACTCATGGTGCACGTAATCATGACTCGACTCTTTCTTTTTCTATAGTTACTCGTTACCACTCTCTTGTCGTATTCTTCCTTTTTATAAGCACCCACTTCCTAATGTCATATTATCCAAGATTTTTACCAATAATTCTCAGCACTGTCTCAAATACCATCCTGAATTCTACCCGTTTATTGCTGGCTTTCAGATCTTACTAACTTGTTTCAGCAAGGGATCTCACTTGAAGTTTAAGTATCCATATCAAATATATTGTAGTGTCAATTGTTTCCATTTACACTTGCGTTTCTTTTATCCGCTTCCCCCCTTAAGGGTGTACTTATACCATTACCTGTTTATACTCTGCTTTAAGTCCCTATTTCCAATCTCAAATTCATCTGATCCTTTTTCCAACTCACTTGGTATACTGTACCATTTCTATATCTTTTCTTTATAATTTATAACTTTGATTATCCGCGTACGAAACCTTAACAAAATCTCGAAGCGACGAGAACCTTTCTATAATCCGTAATCGAGTAATCCAACCAATGTAGCAACTCATCCAAGGCCACATTCCATTTACTCCATTCAATAATTATTTAGTACTTGTAGTCGTTCCAATTTTTCACTTATGTAGCACTTATACTGATGATAAGTGTCCAAAGCTCTCTTGTAACCTTGTCTTTACCCCTACGGTCCTTGTCCTTTAAGGGTATCACTGTTTCTAAGGTGAAGTCGTACACACGCAGTACTCCTTTATGCCTTATGCTCTCTTACCCTTGTTATGCACACAGTACCGACTTCTAACCTACTCAAAATTGTTACACCTCGGAAATTTCTCCGTACTTGTATGATGAGTGGAATGATGAAAAGTTTGAGTGTATGATGTTTTGTTAAGTCGGGAATGGCTAATTAAGAATTTTTAGAAATAAGAAAGTCGTGGAAAAATTTTCAGTCCAGTGGTCGAATATGGCACTATACGGCCCGTAAAGTGATTTACGGACCGTATAGTGCAATCGTCCTTCAGCTTGCCAAAAATCTAAGTTTCTGTCAAAGTGTTGATATGGTTAAATACGACCCAGTTTACGGCCCGTAAACTGGTTTACGGTCCGTAAACCAGGTCGTAAACTGCCATGTTCCTCAGCCAAAACTTTCTGTCTTTGAAATGATTAAATACGGCCATGGAGGACGGACCGTAAATCAAAATACGGACGTATATGGTGGTTTACGACCACTGTTCATCCCGACAAGAATTCATTAATGATTAGGTTTTGTGATTTTTAAAGGGGACTTAAGCTCATTTCATTTCATTTTTCATCAAGACAACTCAAGAGACTTCTAGAACTCTCCAAATATTTCCTCCACAAGAATTCAAGAGAATCAAAGGGGATATCAAGATTATCAACACCAAATTCATAAAAATAAGTGTAAGAACATATAAAAGGATCTTCTAAGTCAAGAAATTCCCAAGAAGGTGGAACTAGGGTTTTGGCTAATTGAAGTATTTCAACTTAAGGATTGTTCAACCATCATCCAAGGTAAGTTTCATGATTATTCCATGTTGTTTGAAGTATTGGAAAGCTTAGACACTTGAAATGTAGAAGAACATAGAAATGGGTCATTATTGAGTGAATAGTGACACAAATGAATGGTAGTGTAATTGAACTATGAACATTGAAGTGTTGTGAGTAAAAATACGTTATAAATGATGTCTATATCATGAAACAAGCATTAAATGCATGAAAACGCAGGATGAGCTAGAAGTAGAAATAAGGGAAAATTGGAGGAAAATGGTGGATTTTGCCAAATGTACGTAAATGACGATTGTCGATTTTGATATTGCGAATTATATTGTGTATATTGGGAGTTGATATAAAACATGAGAAAAGTGGTATGAGCGAAGGAAGCGTTGTCCGACTTCTCCTAGAATTAGCGACGCGTTCTTATAGTTAGTTTACTAATGTTGATACGAATTCTCTTATGAAGGTAACGACGTGATATCGACGGAGAACAAGTGAGCGATATCTTAGCTAAACGACCAAGGTATGTGAGGATAGTCCTTATTTCTAATGGCATGAATCTTTTAGCTTGAATCTCTATTCCTTTCATTAGTTCTTACATTCTAAGAAGTTAAAATATTATACCTATGAATGTCTATATGAGATAAGTTATACGATACGATGACACTAGAATGATGATGATGTTATTCCTTGCCTACACTCACCTTATGTACTAGTCCTTTCAAGGTGAGGCAGAATGTCCATAATGGTTCCATAATGTAATTGGGGGATCACGACCTTACGTCACCCCGATAAAGTAAAGTTGATCATGAGTCTTATATACGCATTATGATAAGATAAGTATTTTATGATAAGCATATTACTATGAGTATTTACGTTAAGCATGTCATGATTGCATTCACACCGGGAATAGTTCGTCGGGCAGACACCGCTTCGGCGGGCGGCGATACGGATACACCACGACCTTCGAGCGTGGGCAGACACCACTAGTGGGCGGCATGAGATGGTACCCCGGACGCGGGAGGCCTGGACGCGGGCTAATATTATTGATTATCACACCGTTCCGACATGGACGGGCAGCTTGCATATGATGCATACATGTCATGATGATGAGTATGAGTAAGATAGCATGCATTACTTCATTTATGATTATCAGTCAGATCCAGATGTCTCATGTTGATGTTATCCTCATATTATTGATGTCTCCTTTCATTATATATGCCTCTCATACTCGGTACAATATTCGTACTGACGTCCTTTCTTCGGACGTTGTGTTCATGCCCACGGGTAGACAGGGAGGAGAGCTTGGCCCAGGTCTTCAGTAGCTGTCAGCTGATAGATAGCACTCCATTGTTCGAAGGTGCTTATGGCTATTCTTTTGATGTACATTCATATATGCATATTTTGGGCATGACGGACTCTTGTTCTGTCTATGTATTTATTTTGTTTGTAGAGGCTCGTAGATACGCAGTGTGGGTTAGATGGTCTCACAAGATGTTTTCATATGTATGTATATTATTTTGATGGCCAAGAGCCAAATGTATATAAAGTAATTATATTTTGATTAAATATGATTTTCCTACATTGGTATGTAAAATTGATGAAAGAGTATTAAATGAGCAAGACAAGTAGTAGAGTGAGCGGTGCTCGGTAACTTGCTCCGGGTACCCGTCGCGGCCCCTAGTCGGGTCGTGACAAAAGTGGTATCAGAGCAGCTTAATGACAATCTTATCTTATCACCTTGTCGTCCTACTACACCTTTAAGTCCATAGTTCTTTTGTTCGATACTCGTACCCAATTAATCAGGTCTATCTTAGGTGTTTCCTTTAGAATTCCTTTTTATTCTGTGCACGAGGAATCTCATGCTACCCTATATCCTTCGGAAACCACTACTCCTGCATAATCCCTTTCTCTTTTTCAAAGTGTATTCTATTCATCCCTATTTGTTCTTATCATTCCAGTCATTTTCTGTCATTCATTGTGCTTCGTTGCTCATTTCTTTTTAGTTTGATCCTTCAATGTTCCGTCACTTATATTACTCGTGTCCTCGGCTATACATGTCATAACCTATTACTGCACATTATCTCGTTATCTTCTTATTTCCTTCTTTCAATTAACTTCCTCTTTTCTTGTGCTCACTTTCATTCCCGTTATCGCATAATCTTTATTCTGAACTTTCCCTATAGAACTTTATAAGTCTTTCTCATCCGTTCCATACCTTGCCTTTCCATTCCACATTTTCCTTTATACCATAGTCACATAGATCACGTCATTTCTTTTAGTCACTTCCTCGCTAGGATTTACTCATTTTCATAACAACCCTTATGATATTCACATTACACCTTGTTCGTAATCAATCCTATAGAGTAACACTTCTTAACATTATTCACGATTCTTACTATGATTTAATTACACTCTGTGGACTAGGCGTACTTAACCTTTCACCCTTTCTGATCAATCTTTTCCTTAATATCTCACAAGCTGTCCTATCAATACCTTCATATTTGTCATAATTCTTCCTCCTCTGTACCTTTATCTCAATCATACTATTACTCCTTTTAATTGTAAACTCGTCGTAATTTATCCCTACTTATCAGTTCACTTGATACCTTAATAAAACGTTCTGTTAAGATTTTCCACCTTTTTCTAAATCATCTCTTAGTGTCACAAGTCCTTGCAAAGTATCCTAGCATTTCATCAACAACACGTGAAACACATGATCTAAGACAGCCCACAAGTTTGAGTTTTCCTTCCACAAATTCCATCTCCAATTAGTTGAGTAAGAACTAGTAAACTCAAGGACATAAATATATGATGAAATGTTATCTCAAGAACACAAGAACGCTCCAACTCAAAGATTACGTCACCATGAAGCTTCCTCCAAAACCACCACAAGAAGAAGGACTAGAATCCGACAAGCACCACAGGACATCTAATGCTTGATTCACATAGTTCACCTTCAGATTTGTTCTTGGGTCATGAACGAACTATTTAGTTCATAAACTACTTGCGGTATGCTTTTTACTCTCCCAGTAAGAATGAAACTTAATTGTGGGTGTTTTTCTCTTCAACATGAGCCTCTCCTAAGGTAAAATGTGATTGGAAAGTATTCTGGTCCATTCAAATGAATTCCAAACTTTGCTGCTCATATATGCTTCTTCGAAATAAAATTTACCAACCAAGAATGATGCCTCTTACAGATGACATGGAGGGTATCTCTTAAATCTTTGATCCAACATGATAAATTTACCATATCGATATCGACCTCATAATTACTATTATTATCAATTAAACCGTTAACTTTATTTCTCGAAGTCAGACGTACTTGCAACTTAGTCAAATCTTATCATTACTGTTGACATGACCTTTCAAGGCTTTTTACGAACTTATATCTCATTCTCTTTTTACTTCTAGGAAAATTTTGGCAGAGTTTCCTCTGTATTTCTTACTATCCCAAAACCTGCACGCAGGAAATACCAACAAGGCCTCATAGGGCCAACATATATACGTATATATCATATCATATCACAGCCACACAGGGCTCCCAATTTCAAGTAAAAGTATAAAAATGTCGAAACTTACCACACATATCACACCTCGAGACGTACCTGATCCTTTAACGATCTGTCCTGTTATACCTTCCTATCTAACTTCCCATTCATTCTTCAACTTTACATTTCAATCATACTTCAATATTCTTACCTTATCCGACATGCATCTTTCGCACCGTTGCTTACCTGTGTACTTTGTAACTTCCAGTATCATCAGTCACTTTCTTCTGTCGATGCCATTCTTCAGCTGAAATCAAGGGTTAGTATAAGGAGTTTCATTTCCTATGGCTGGGCTCTATCGCACGATCTTAGATATGAAAGAAGGTAACATCCTAAATGTCCTGTAGCTTCCTGTTTATAGATGTGGTGCACAACACACCGATAAACAAGACTCTACTAGACACGGTCTTTAGACACTCCGAGGATGAACTGCTCTGATACCACTTCTGTCACGACCCAACCCATGGGCCATGACTAGTGCCCGAGCTGGACACGCATATACGTACCTGTTAGATATAGTAAAACCGGATCTATGAAACAGTATGGAAACTCGCATAAGAACCCCAAAGGTTCATAACGTCATCATATATATACATACTCAGATAACCTGTCTCCTGAGGAGTCACAACTAATCAAAACATAAAATGATACCGCTATGCCGGAAGCGGCTGCCCGAAGGGGCCATCATTATTATACCGAAAGCGGCTGTCCGAAGGGACTATTGTGATACTAGCCAGAAGCGGCTGTTCGAAGGGACCATTCTGTTAACATGTCGGAAGAGGCATGTGTGTTGGATTGCATTATTTACTTAAAGATTGTTTTTAGACTTCGTGTGCACATTTATGTTTCTTCCAGCGAATGCTGCAGGTATCGAGTTAGATTGTGATTTCTTCTCTCCTAAGTCAAATTATGATTATGACTTGTTACCACCTTACATACTCAGTACATTGTTCGTACTGACGTCCTTTTGCCTGGGGACGCTACGTTCATGCCCGCAACCCCCAGATTGTTTGGCAGGTTAAATGTATAGCTAGTTCCACCTCATTCTGGAGCTGTGCGGAGTCATGTATAGATATGTATGATTATGGGTATGTCAGGGCCTTGTCTTGACTCATAAGGTTTAGTTTACTTCTTAGAGACTTCTGCACACAATGTCCTGTGATATGTTTGTCGAGATGTCGACAGAGTGATGTCAGTTGAGTCATTTGTGGATTTTAAAAGAGTATATGTTTTAGATGATTTCAATTGGTATAAGGTACTTATTTGATTGAAAGTTTTCATAATCGTTATAAAGATAATGATTTATATTTGGAAAAGTGATATGTTCTTAAAGGTTTTTGAAATGACAGGTTTTGATCGAGCGAATGTCCAAGGGTTCGCTCGACTCTGATGAGAGTCGGGTGCCCGTCATGCCCTACCATTTTTAGGGTGTGACAACAATGACCCAAACTGAATCAAACTTGCCCAGGGTTTTCGGAAGACCTACGACAAAATCCATGGAAACCCTCTCCCACTTCCACTCGGGATTGACCATCCTCTGAAGCACCCCACCAAGTCTCTGGCGCTCATACTTGTCTTGCTGACAATTCCCACACTTAGCCACAAAACCTTCAATATCTCTCTTCATCCTCCCCCACTAGTAGTGCTGCCTCAGATCTCGACACATCTTTGTAGCTCCTGGATGAATGGAATATCTGGAGCTATAGGCCTTCTCCAGAATCAAACGAATAAAATCACCAACACGAAGAATGCATACGCGTCCCTTAATCCTCAGAATGCCCTCACTATCAAGCATGGCCTCCTTGGCTTCACATCTCAGAACCTTATATGAATCTTACACAACTGGCCATCCTCAAATTACTGGGCCCTAATCTACTCCAAAAGGGATGACCTCGCCTCCACTCAAGCTAAGACCCTGCCCGGAACTGATATATGCAGGCGCACAAAACTGTTTGCTAGAGTCTGAACCTCCATGTCTAACGGACGTTTAGAAGCAACCACCCGGGCTAAGCTACCCATACTCACTGCCTTGTGGCTTAAGGCATCAGCTATAACATTGGCTTTCCTGGATGATAAAGAATGGTGATGTCATCCTTGTGACTTAATGCATCAGCTACAACATTGGCTTTCCCTGGATGATAGAGAATGGTGAAGTCATAGTCCTTCAGAAGCTCCATCCACCTACACTATTTGGAATTTAGCTATCTCTAGCTGAACACGTGTTGAAGGCTGCAGTGATCGGTGAACACCTCACAATGGACCACATACATATAGTGCCTCTGAATCTTCAAAGAGAAAACTACTGCTGATAACTCCAGATCATGGGTAGGGTAGTTCTTCTCGTGGATCTTCAACTGACGGGAAGCATAGGCAATGATTATATCCTCCTACATCAACACGACACCCAAACCACCATGGGGCACATCACAATATACTGAGAAATCCTTACCCTCCACGGGTAATGCCAGAATCGGGGTTGAAGTCAAAAGAGTCTTGAGCTATTGAAAGCTCTCTTCACAAGCATCAGACAACTGAAAGGTAATGAAGAAGAAATAGAAGCGAAACCCTTCACAAATCGACGGTAATAGCTGGCTAACCCTATGAAGCTACGAATCTCAATCACAATAGTGGGCCTCGCCCAATATCTAACGGCCTTAATCTTCTTTGGATCAACCATTATACCCTCCTTAGACACAAAGTGGCCCAAGATTGCCACAGACTCAAGCCAGAACTCACACTTTAAAAACTTGGCATAAAGCTCTTTCTCCTTCAATAACCCAAGGACAATCCTCAAATGATACGCATGCTCCTCCATACTTTTCGAATATACCAAGATATCATCGAAGAACACAATAATGAAGGAATCAAGATATGGCTTGAAAATGCCATTCATCTATGTCATAAACACAGCTGAGGAATTCCTAAGCCCAAATGACATCACAAGGAACTTGTAATGACCATAACAAGTCCTAAAGGCTATCTTCGAAACATCCTCGGCCCGAATATTTAGTTGATAGTAGCCTAACCTCAAATCAATCTTCAAAAAATACTGAAGCACCTTGAAGCAGGTCGAACAAGTCATCAATGCGAGAAATGGGATACTTATTACGAATGGTGACCTTGTTCAACTAATGGTAATCTATGCACATCCTCAACGTACCTGTCACACCCCGACGAGGGGCATGATGGGCACTCGACCCTAACAGTCAAGTACCACCTGACGTGATATAATATAACCTTAATACATTAATCCTGATTGTAATAATTAGCATGTACATATAAGAGCACCGTTACACAAAAACGCCCAGCACAAGGATAACATAACCTCTTTGTGAATGACTATATACATAATCTGGCAGACAAGGCCGCAACATGAACATCATAAAATATCACATTATAACAACCCGTTTGGTTGTTATAGTTTTTTCAACCATTTAACCTTGTTGACCCTTCCCCCCGAGTCCCGTTAGTACGATCTATGACTTGGTCAAGTCCTTGGTCTGGGTCCCAAGGCAGTCGGGGATGTGTTGAGTCTCGAGTGAAGGTTTAATGTCATAATGTTGGGGTTGAATTGGTCAACACTGGGTTAAGATAATCTCTTTTGGGAATTTTGAGGTCACGGGAGAGTTTATAATGTGGTTTACAATCAAAATGGATATATAGTTTGTTTTCGGGAGGTTCCGGATGAGTTTCGGGGGCTAGAAGGAAATTTTAATCATGGTCGAAAATTGGGCACTCGCAATAGCGAAGGGTGCACCCGCTGCAGCGAACCAGAGGGCAGAAAAGTCCATTTTTAAGTGCAAATTTCGAGTCTTTCCCCACAAAGCCTAAAAAACACTTCCCTAGAAAGTGAGAGGCTATTTTCCTAGGGCTAGGGTAAAGTTCCTCCTTGACAGTAATTGCAAACCCTTATGTGATTCATTATCATTCCTTCGTCAAATCCCATGATAAGCTTAAGCTCCATTAAAGGTAGGTGAAAGATTAGAACGTAGTAATTGATGAAACCTCCAATAGTTGAAGGGTTGGGGAGATAACAATGGAAAAGCATTCACAAGCACTTTAGGGTAAGGTTCTAACCTAGTATTCATTATTTATTGTTGATTATCATCATCTCATAGACATCCTACATACCAATGGTGAAGAATTAATGATTTAAGAACCCTATGACTAAAAATAGAAAAGACGAATTTGGATATCTTGTGATAAATAGAATTCCATGAAAGTAAGATAGAAGGTTAACTTGATGATGAGTAACATAATTGTGCACTAAGTTTCCCGTTTTACCCTCATGAACCCAGAGTCACATTGTAGGGGTATATTGGGTATTCTTTTGATAGTATACCAATATAGCTATTTTTGGCCTTTTTTTTTTATGATGTAGATTAATTGTTTGATAGACGTTAATCATTTTGAGGCTCTCCAAAGAGGAAGGCAAGGCTAAGGTTTGATGATTTGAAACTGTCGTTCGACATTGCAGGTAGGTTACGACTTACTTTAGTTAGACTTTGATTAGTGAAACTTATGTATTGTGTAGAATTGACGGGAGAAAGTATGATTAGGTCTTCAGACATGGTGTTTTGGTTGGATATTAGATAGGTTGGTATGACTTCTGATTTTGTGGGCTCGTCGCCATTACTTTATGTACTGAAATATGAGGTGTAGTTTTATTCATACTGTGGTGATTCGAGATAAATTTCTATTAGGTTGAATGTTGTTGATGGTGGCTTGTTGCCATGTTATTATGATTAGACTTGTTCCTTGAGTTGTTGTGTTGTAATACGTGCTGCACCCGATTCTCTCTTATTGTGACACATATCATCGGAGAAAGGAAGGATAATAAGTTTAGACCTGAATCGTGATATATACTTAAGATATTACTCATATGAAAACTTGATGTATGCTTTACTGTTGATGATGATAAATAGAAAAATGGAGCACTTTGGTGATACAAGACTTAGTTGTGAGGTGCACTTGCAATATGTGGAGGTAAAGAGGAACGTAGACTCTTATGTTGGTTGACATGGTTTGTATGATTCATTTCATGGTTGAGTTAATCTAAGTCTTTATATGACTTGTGGCTTTGTAACTTGCACCTTCACTATTGCTTTTTTTGTTTGCATTGATTTACCATGTTTACACTCATTTATGCATTCATACACTCATACATGATAGAAATGGTTCGGAAATGATTCATGAAAGACTTGTGGCAAGATTGTTACAGCCCATACCATTGTACGTTGGAATTGTCGTAAGTTAATCGACATAAGTTCAAGGACGAGGTTAATTTTTGAGGTTATAAGTATTTATGCGATGCTTAACATGTGAGAAGTAAGTATCGTGAATGTTAGAGGTCTAATGAATTGAAGAATATAAGTTTGATCAATGTAATACACCGGGATTTCGGGTTATAATTTGAACCGCTAGACTTATGTAAGTAGAACCAAGCCTCAGAGAAGTTTTGGTATATTCAAATATGCGAATAAAGAGATCATTATATAAGAAGATGAAGTCCCGAAATGATTTTAGGACTTAACTAGTGTGACGACGGTGATTGGGAATAATATTTCGTGTATGTTCAAAGAGGTTATAGACTAGAGTTCTACCACATGATTAAGATAATGAGTATATGAAGTGTGTTAAAAATAGTTATTATTTAAGTGATATAAGATCAAGAAATTAATCATGTGGGTAATTGGTTAAACGTTGGAGCAAAGTGAGAGAGTAAGAAATTAATTATGGTATCAGTTATGATTAAATGGATAAGGGGCCTTGGTGGACTGCCACATGGCATTAGCTATGCCAAAGGTGGATTAAGGCTGAGTTGGTGAGTCATTGCACTTAAAGTGTGTAATTGACATGTGTAAAGTGAGAATATGCCAAATTTGGAACTTTCCCAAAAGGGAAACGCATGTGGCACATTGCAACAATATTAAGATATACATTTCAGAAACTTTTAGCTCATTCCCTCTTATAGATCATCAACAAAAAATAAAAAAATTGAAGCAGCAACATTATTTAATTATATTACGGATTTCACTCACTGCTTCGATCTCATTGTTCCGTTTCATCTCGTTGTTGAATTAAGGCTTTTCTTCTAAGTGAAATAAGGTGGAAAAAGAGTAGTTCTTGGATGTAAGGTAAGAATTATCTTCTTCTAAGTATATTTAAATTTATTCAGGTAATAGCTAAATTGTGAGATGAGAAATTGATGGTGGGAAATCATATAAATCGTTGTTGTTATCGTGTGGGTTGTTTAGTGATTGTTATGAGTTTTTTGTGGTCTGGAATATCATGGGGATTGGCTGGAGTAGTTGTTATTGTTGCTGCTGTTATACTATGTATATAAAAAAAAAAATGAATACAAGTGTTGGTATACAAATGTATATTGGGCTGTTTTGAGTTTATAATTGTGTTGTTTGTGCTTGGAAGTTAGAAGAAGGTAAAGAGAGGCTGTTGTTAGTGTTGTTGATGTTATTTATTGAGTTGGGGATTGTTATGAAATAGGGGAAATGCTGTCCGACTCTTTTTTTAGAGACTAGTTATCATTGATATACCTCGTATATTAGTATTCATTAAGTTAATGGATGTATTGTCATTGTTTAGGTTGGAGTGCTTATTGAGCAGTAGTCATTATTGACTGCGTATTGGAGACAAGAGGTATGTTAAGGCTATCCCTTCTTTCTTTTGGAGAATTAGAGTTGTCTATTCTTTGTCATTCATATAATTGATCTTTAAATTATGTTGTTCCTTGAGTTCCTAAGTCCCTAAGGGGCATATATAGAGTTATCATCTTTCAGATACACTTTCATGATTGGTTCTAATGTCCCGAAGGGGGCACCTGTTAATAATAATGATGATCATTATGTAACTCGAAGGAGTTCAGCTTGAAAGTTCCTCCAAAGGGAATTCTAGGTCTTATAATTTATGTCATGCATTGGATACATCATATATATCTATATTGTCACACCCCGACCTCGCTGGGGTGTGATGGGCACCCGACCCTTACTTAGGGCCGAGCGAATCCTCAGACTCTCGCTGCACATAAAATCACGTCAACTCTTTTTTTTTCTTTAAAACAAATAATAAAGTACATAGCAAAACTTTTCTTTCAGAAATATTCTTTCTCGTGGCTTTCAAGCCGAACAAATTTGTGATCATACAAAATTCATTACGTACACAGACCGACAACCAATACCCACGACACTGTCTGCAAAGTCTCTAATAAGGTCCCAAAAGCATAACATACAGAATCTGACTCGGCAGCACTCCGGGAACAAATGGAGCTTGCCATCTACACTGGAACATCTTCCATCTGTCCTCAACTCAACTGGGAGTACCTGCGCGGCATGAAACGCAGCCCCCGAAGAACAGGGGGTCAGTACGGAAATGTACCGAGTATGTAAAGCGGAAATATAACAATATAAGCAAAACCGATCCAGAAGTATAGAAATAGAACAGGTAGTATCGGATCCGAGTCCGAAACGGAAATACAGAGTGTGTGGCCAGGACCACGATATATATCATAAACACGGGCTGTAGCCGTCTGAATCGTGATATGAAACAGAGGTACAAAGCCTAACTGGCAGGATCAACGTGCGGATCGGGGCACAGAGTGCGACTGACATACCCGCAACCGAAGCTACGGGTGTAGAACTATAGCCGACTGAAGCATAGTCCGACTCAATCATGCAGAAGCAACACCAACAGAATCATTCTCCGAATCCGCTGTCCAGAAATGTAACAGGCAGAACCATGCATGCAGAATCATAAACTTACACAAGCACATGTAGTATACATTTACCTCAGGTTTCGGCCCTTTAGTGAGGGGCGCAATGGACAGTGTACTGGGGTGTGCACGAATAACCAGGTCGCCACAGGGTCGCCTCTAGTGTACAAGTCATACCCAAGAGGTTCCAGCAGGCAAATACGGCAGTTAGAATGTCAAAATGCTTTACTTTCTTTTGAAAAACATTTTTTGTTTCACACATATAAAAGAATCAACGCACAATTTCCGCGGCCATAAGTCCAGCGGTCGCTACCACGCATACCGCGGCCAAGTACCCAGCGGTCACTATCACACGTACCGCGGCCAAGGGTCCAGCGGTTATAATCACACATACCGCGACCAAAAGTCCAGCGGTTACAATCACAAATACCGCGGTCGAGGGTCCAGCGGTCACAATCACACATTTGACATACCGCGGTCAAGGGTCCAGCGGTCTATGTCAGGCACAATCACAAGTGAGGCAGACGCGGTCAAGGGTCCAGCAGTCAATGCCACACGTCCGGCATGACGCGGTCATTAGACTCTACGGAGTCATCCAGGAAAGTTTCGGAGTGATTGGATTACATTTGTGAAAGTTATGGAGGTTT
This sequence comes from Lycium barbarum, assembly GCF_019175385.1. Classification (NCBI taxonomy): domain Eukaryota; kingdom Viridiplantae; phylum Streptophyta; class Magnoliopsida; order Solanales; family Solanaceae; genus Lycium; species Lycium barbarum. Next base: position 59,855,865 of record NC_083340.1, read on the forward strand.
AACCATTTTTTTTTCAACAAAAGCACCTTTTGAAGTCCAATTGAATTGAATGCATAGTACCAAGAAATCAATCTCGGTTTCCGATGAGCAGAATTGCCCCCGAGGCTAAAATCTCCACCTAGCACACCTAGGACATGCCAAAGAACAAAGGGGAACGCTTTACATACCTCGATTGCGCCTTATGCTCGCTTGGCTTCAATTCCAATTTCGTCCAGAATCTACAAATGGTCATGTTTACCAATTGTCAATTTCAAGCTTTTCAAGAATCTAAGCTTAATCACATAATTGCCTACCGAAATTTCGGCAGCATTTCCCCTATAAACTCGCCTATCCGAATTTCCAATTGCTCTCCTGTTGACACAGAAATACCAACAATAACATATGGACACAACCATATCTTCAATTCTTTTATTTCAACAAGAACAACAACATATCAAAACAACCCCCAACTATAACATAACGATGCCCGAAATTCTAACGAACACTTGCAATACACCAAGCAGCCCGTATGCACTTCTTATACCTTATTCCATGCAATCTTTTCAGCAAATTTCTGAGAAATACAACAGCAGCCACACGACACCACATCATCTATTCATATGCAACTAAACCACATTATTATCTCTATAATCCTTACAACAACCCACAACAATTTTTAACTCCAACTCTAACCTTCAAATTCCTTCATTCTCGTCACATAATCTATGATTACAACAACCAAAATATTAATTCAAATCAGTCCATCAATTTCAATTAAGACAGCCCCTAATCCATAAATCTCAACAAAACAACAAACGAGTTTATAATGTTGTTTTCTCCGTTCTAATTCGTTAAAACTCTAAATAAACACTTTAATAACATAAAATGAATCTTATAAATACCTTAGAAGCAGCTCAAACACGAAAATTTCATTCCCCAAGACCAATATTTAGCTCAAATTGAAGGCAACTCAACGTACAATGCTTTTCTCTTCATGATCTTCGGGATTCGGGGCTCGGATTTTGATCAAAATGACCTTCTTAGCCTTGAAGTTTTCTCTCTCTCTCTCTCTAATGTTCTTGGAAGATTTTATGTTAAATGAAAAGCCCTCAAATAATTTTTCCTTATATACTTGACGTTAATGGGCCTCATGGGCCGAAAGGTGAATGTTTGGATCGGGTCACAATTTTTTGCCCCGCCAGCCCAACTTGCATCGTCCATATCTGCTTATCCAGATATCGTTTTGACGAGCGGTTTGTTGCGTTAGAAACTATAATCGATGAAATTCATTTTAGAATTTTGAAACACCTTAAAACTCCTCATATACTAGGAGATATGCCTCCAACAATATGGGCTAAAAATCAGGTCCGAGATATTTTCTGAAGTTGTTTGGATTCATTTCGTTCAGCTTCGTTTAACTTCTAATCCTCTTCCGACCCTCATGTAACCTCTTATACATACATATACATACTCATATATGCTCATAACGCGATTTCAAATCCTTTAGGTTACGATGTCACCTCGGGATACTTAAGGCAACCATATATATATAACGATATTCTTACTAACTCGATTAACTTTCCTTGAACTTTCTTAACTCATTCTTTCTTGTCTTAATTAAAATAGCACGGACTCTTACGAGGTATAACATATATATATGTACATACTTTTATATCATGATTTTATGGGGAAGGGGAAGGGCTACGACGTTATATACGCAAACTACCTGATCAGCTGGTATATGATGATTATGATGCCCGAAGGGACCGATATGATATGATGCTCGACGGAGCGACTGGGTAAAGGCATATATATACACACATATATGATATTCATGCATTGCATTTTCATCGCGCTCATTGTATTCAGAATGGTTGTATGCCCTATGGACAGAATATGATACGCATAGGTGCACAATCATTTAGATATGGTTATTTATACGAGACTCATAGAGGGGCATATACACTAGATTCTCATCAGTACAATAATGTTATAGATACATATGATCGTGCGTAAGAGGTTATAGTATCACACAGGTTTCAGTCCTCAGTGGTAAGTCAAAGGTTCATAGGTTGATTCTTATCCCTCTTATTCTACACTATAATATTGTTATTGTTATGTTTCATTCTACCATACATACTCGATTCATTATTTCGTACTGACGTCCCTTTGCTTGGGGACGCTGCGTTAATGCTTGCAGGTTCAAACAGGTTGACAGGAGGATTGCACTGATGGGGTTTGCCGAGTATCAGCTTGGATTAGTGAGCTCCACTTCATTCTGGAGCATTGCCAAGTCAAAATGTCGTATATGTACTTCAGGTTATAGGTACGTAGAGGGTCCAGTCCTAACATATATATATATATATATATATATATATATATATATATATATATATATATATATATATTACAGTTATGTATTCTTAGAGGCTTTGCAGACAGAGTCATGCACACAGTGAGTCATATCATGTCAATCGTAATGTTGGCCTCGTAGGCCCTTGTATGCCTTTGGGCCGTTTGTTATAGAAATCTATGTTAGCATAGATAGCCCAGTGTTTGTTATCTATGATATCATCATGTTCACATGTTGTCCTTGTCGGCTTTGTTTGTCTTTCGGGATATAGATGATATGAGTCATAGTTTGGTTCGCTTGGCCCTAAGTAGGTGTCGGGTGCCAATCACGCTTCACCAAGGTTGGGGTGTGACAATGATGCCTTGTGTTTGAAATTGATATTGCTAATTTTTCATAGTCCATACATACTAATGAACTCGAATATGTTGAGACATACATTGTGATGAGAAAGGAATATTTATATATGTACGGAAGGCACATTTGACAGGGTGTGAGGATGTGGCCTAGTAAAAGGCTCGTGATCCGAGGTCAATTTTGGAGTGATTGCTACATGGACACCATGGGTCCCCTGAAGGTCATAGCTATTAGGGAAAGACACTAATAAGCATGTATGTACAGATCGAGTGATTGGCCAGTGTATTGCATTGCATTGCACATCATCATATTTTGCATTGCACATCCTTACATTTTATTTCGCATTATTATATGTTCGTTTGGTTCTGATTTTTATATGGATGTTGAATGCCTATTATGATATAAATATGACCATTGACTGAGGTAAATTGTGGATTAGTGACTCTGCCTAGGGACGGAACTTGGACTTGTGATTATCAGGTGAGGTTATTGAGACTTGACAGACTTCTAGTTTAGAAGCTTCATCTTAGGCTGTGACTCGCTTATGGGATATTCCATGACTTGGATTTGAGTATTAAGTGTCTATCTATTTATCTTGTTAATTTTATGCTTATATAAATATAAACTTATCTTAGTCGGCCTATGATGCTTACCGGTACATAGTGTTTATGCTGATACTACCTTGCTGTACCTTTTTTGAGTGCAGATTGTGTTCCAAAGATTTTATCCATACTACATCTCTAGCTTGAAGCTAGTTTTCTCGATCAGATATGAGGGTGAGCTTCTACCCATGCCATGCCACCTGAAGATCGCTCTTTCCAAATGTCTACTTTAAATTCCAGTCATTATTTATTATTATATTTGACATATATTTCACCCTTTAGACATTGTTTCTTAGAGTCCTTGTACGATGGCTTTCTAGATTTTGGGGTGGTAATAGTTAAGACTTCCGCACTTATATTATTTATTATTTATGACTTGGTCAGACTATTTATTCATTAACTTATTTATTGATTGTTAGAGTATAAATGAGTAAAGAAAGTTGAATTGGCTAGTGATTAATGGGTTAATGGGTAAGGGTTCGACCACTAGTGATAATAAGGTAGGTACCCGCACGATTGGTAATTTGGGTCGTGACAGTTGGTATCAGAGCGTAGGTTCGTGAATCTCATTGTACAAGGACATGTCTAGTAGAGTCTTGTGAATCGGTACGAAGAGCTCTGTGCCTATCTGCGAGAGGCTATGGGACATTTAGGAAATTTCCACTTCTTTCATTCTTTCATGGTACTTCATTAAAATTTGTATCTATACGATTCCAATTGGTATCTGCACTTCCTTGTCTTATTCTTCCATGAATGGTGGAAACCCCTTTCCTAAACTCTTATGCCAGTGATTTGTGCTATGGCATAGCCTGGTATGGTACTCGATGCGTCTTCCTGATTCGGACGCATGATCCAAGTTTAGTTTCCCGTTGTGACTGGAAGTTTAGTTGTATGGGTTGTAATTTTGACCCGGTTATTTTGTTTCAATAATCTTCTAAAGACAAGAATATTGGACAGATTAATCTCTACTATTAGGAAGGGAATAATTGGTATCTGACTGTAACGAGCCTCCGGTCGTTATAGAAAGCATGACCACCTTAATCGGTAACACCTCTCTGAAAGTAGAATGATCTAATAGAAACTCAAATGTAGAAGTCTAAAAACTGAGATTTGGCTTGTTGCGTTGTGCGTTTTGTGGTCTATAAGTGAATGTGTGTTGTGTTTGTTTTACTTAGTGTAATTTTGAGTTGTATTCTTGAGGATTAGAGGTGCTTTGTAGAAACTAAGCATGGAACTCAGTTAATTACTGGGGTTACTGCCTAAAAAGGCCTACTGCTGCAGGTGAATTCCCATGATAGCAAACCCCCTATAGAGGACGGGTCGTCGCTATAGCGGGGATATAAGGGTCACAGGGTCCGCTATAGTGGATAGCCGACCTCTATAGCGGATGCGCTATGGCGGAGAAGGATCCACTATGGTGAAAGGGGAAATGTCACAGGGTCCGCTATAACGGAGCCCATGTCGCTATAGTAGATGCGCTGCAGTGGATTGATCGACCGCCGCAGCGGATTGGCAGAAAGTTTTAGTGTTTTAAAGGCCCATGCTTAGAATTATTTATTCACTTAACTCCAAAACAGTTCCTAAGAAACACTTAGGGCCATTTTCTTAGACTCTGCCGAGGAGACTCTTGAAAGGTAAGTTTCAAACCATTACTTTGTTCATTCCATTGTCATCCTAAAATTATACCTAATCTAAAGGGGTCTCTAATGGTGAATTGTGGACTAGAAAACCCTAGAATGTAAGAACCCTTGTGATAATTGATGGGTTATGAATATTATTGTTAGTTTATCAGCCAAAAGCATGGGTTATTACTTGTTAGTTGACAATTCAACCTTTAAATACATGTGAATGGTGATTTGAGACTTAGGGTAACTTGAAGAGTTCTTGAATTTGGTTCTTCTTGGGGTGAGTTCCCTTTCTTTATTTTATGATTATCTATCATCTTAGGCTTGAATTAATGGTGCAAATGTATGGGAACTAGTTAGAGAAGATGAGTTTCTACCTTAGCATTGAGAATTGAATAATAGGCTTTAAATGTTAGCGTAATTGGTGAGTCTTGCCAATAGTAAGATGGGATTTCATGAAGTAGTAAATCATAACCTTGAATCTCTAACCTAGACTAATATTGAGGATAAAAAGGGGGATCGTTCGAAACAAGAGCTAATAATTTTAGAGTTATATTGAGGTTGTACAATGTGAAGTCCACTTGAGGGTTATGTATGAATTGGTAAGTTCTAGTATGTCATAGGCTATAGGGGACTTTGGTTGGATAACAGAAACGAAGACTCTAGTGGTTATTGTGTTACTTACGGCTGGTGAGAGATGATATTATTTATTTTACTATATTTTTGCAATTACCTATGTGGTTATTGAGCTTACATATATGTTTGTTAGTTGGTGTTCCCGAGTTGTACGACATCTTGCTAAGGTAAGGCTTATTCCCGAGATATCTAAGTTAAATTCCGTCGTATTAAAGTAATGGTGATCTTAGTTAAATTAGTTTTCTAAGGCAGAAAAGAGTTAAGTATGAACTTATGAAGCAGGTGTCTGAGTCCTGGTTTGTTAAGATAAATATCAGGAATAATTAATAAATTGATGGTAGTTGAGATTTGTCTAAGAGTTGATATACTGTTGTGACTTCCTGATAAATAGTAAATTTGTCATAATGTGAGAAATATAGGGATGTTAAATAGTTCCGATTAGATGAGATGTTATGAAGAGTGTCCTAATGAATTTGTCCTGAGGAAAATGGATAAATGAGTTGGTGGAATAAATAAGGTTGTTGGGTTTCACGTGGTCCTTTTGTAGTATTAAGTGATAGAAACAGAGAGGTTTGGGTAAGTCCGTGATAAACTATTGCTTGGCTTGAATGGTTGATAGGTAAAAGGTTGACATAGTTAGTATTAAACAAAGTTGTTACACCTCATACTTTCAGAGCATGAGCACGCCACATATTTCATTGTATTAATGGAGTATCGGAGACGTCCCATGAAGTTTTGAAAGGTACATGCCATAGGAAGTACGTAACAATGAAGTAAAGGATGAATTACGATCTCGTAAGTCGTAACTAGGAAGGACAACCTTGGAACCAAAGGATATAACAATTATCAACTATGATTAATGATAAATATCATGTATGGAGAATTTCGGAAGATTCCGGGATCAAGCAAATCGAAGAAAATAAGTTTGACGAAAATTTGGAAAAAGTTGGTAGGATTTTGGACATAAATTTTGGGTCAACATTGGAGGGGTATATCTCTGGGTATATCAGGAGTTTTTAGGTGTTTCAACAGCCTTAAATGAAGTTCGTCGAGTCTAGTTTCCAACGTAACAAACCGTTTGTCGATACGACATCGGAGTAGGGAGTTATGGGCATTTTAAAACGGACTGTCAGAAGCTCGCAAACCTACGCGGAAATTCTAGAAACCATTTAAAAAGGCCCAACAATTTCGGCCCATTAGCCCAAAACCGAATTGGACTATTATATATATCCCTTAAGTCATCTAACTCATTATTTTTCACTAATTTCTCACCATCTCTCTCTTCCATACCTCTCTAGAACTTCCTACAACATTCATCCAATCTCCAAACCTCTCCAAACTTATCCCAAGTCCTCTAGAATATTCTTCCAACTTCCATAACATTCACATATATACAAGTCTATATGACAATTTTGGGTCGTTTTTATTTCATTTTTAACGTAGCCTCAAGTCCTAGTAAGTCCTAGAAACTTCTCCAAACATATTTCCAAGCCCAAACCAAGGATCAAAGTAAAGATTAAAGTGACAAGGGTTTTCAAGTGAGGTCTACACTTGCCTCCTCTTCTTGAAGATGTTGGGGTGAGTATTTTGAAGGTGGATAAACCATGGAATTGACGTGTTCTTGAATTTTGAGGTAAGATTTCATATTAGTTTCATGTTTATGAGATTGTTTGGTAATTATGTTAAGATTTGAGGAGAATGAAATTGGAGGAAAAGTTCAAATATGGAATTGATGATATTTTGAGTCGTGAATTAACTTGAGTTATAATTAGTAGTATGTTTTGAGCACAATCTTTCTATGAAGGATAATAATGATGTTAAGGAATTATCCTATACGAGTATATAAATGGTTGTATGAAGTTGTTGTTATGGATTGATTATGAAAAGCAGTTTTGGGATTGAATTGAGTATAATTTTAATGTAATCTTTTGATTATGGAATTGTTAATGTTTTATTGTATTTTGGGAGTTGTTTTGAAGATTGGAGGGAGTAGAAAATATAGGGGAAATGCTACCCGAATTTGGCAGATTCTAAAGAGGTTTAATCTGAAGGCTTAAGATAAGCATATGAAGAAAAGCCTAGCAATAATATGAATTCTCTTGAATGTAGATTACGAGCTTGGGAGGATAAGTTTTAAGTAGTTAAGGAGACCCAAAAGGTATGTTAACGCTAGTCCCTTTCTTTCAAAAGGCATGATTCATATGTTGTGATTCCATATATGTTTCCATAACCTTCTTGCTTCCAAAAGTTAGAAGTTCATGATTTTTAAAAGCTTCTTATAATACTAAAGATGAGATGTTTTCTATGATGAACATGATGATGATGATTTTAATTATAAAAATTCCAAATCTTATGATTTTAATGCTATTATGAGATTATTGAGCTTATTTCATGATTTTCTCGATTTTATTCATTGTTGTTGATCTCACCTTATAGTAATTGTTCCTTCAAGGTGATATATAGCGATGCTGATTTTTCCATAATATAAATTAGAGGTTACCGACCTTACGTCACTCCTATTGAGTCGTAGCTTTTATTTGGGCTCTCATGCATGCTACTTATGTATATATATATATATATATAGGGGATATGGGTAAAGGTGAGGCATTATATACGTATAACCACCTGATCAGTTAGTATACTATGATATCGTCCCGGACGCGGGATGCCCGAACGCGGGATATATTGGTAAATGGATTGGGCTGCACGTTCTGCAGCAATATTATATATATATATATATATATATATATATATATATATATATGGGTAAATGGATCGGGCTGCACGTTCCGCAGCAATTTAATATATATATGGATCGGGTTGCACGTTTCGCAGCAAAATACAATATATTTGGGAAAAGGCTAAGCATGCATGATATTCGCCTTACGAGACAAACAGATGTACCGGTTATCTCTTTATATCATGTTATGTTCCATATCTCTTATTATGCTATTATTCATGCCTTACATACTCAGTACCTTTCTCGTACTGACGTCCCTTCTTGTAGACGTTGTGTTCATGCCCGCAGGTAGACAGGTAGACGGATCTGTCCCATAGAAGCTTCATCAGCAGAATCTCAGAAGTGCTCCATTTACATTGGAGCAGCAGTCTATTGGTATTAGTCCTTATGGTCACTTGTGTTCTATGTAGTTGTAACGACCCAGCTAAGGGCCGCGACGGGTACCCGGAGCTAGCCACCGAGCACCGCTTCGTCTACTACTCATCTTACTCATTTACTGCCTTTTTATTAACTTTGTACACACATTGTAGAAAAAATATATTTTATATGAAAACATAAATGCTTTTTATACACTTGCCTCTCGGCCATCAAAATAATATATACATATAACAACATTTTGTGAGACCATCTAACCCACACTGCATATCTACGAGCCTCTACTGACATACTGTATATATAGACGGAACAAGACTCCGTCGTGCCCAAAATATGCATATGTACCAAAAGAATGACCATAAGCACCTCCGAACAATGGAGTGCTCTCTATCAGCTGACGGCTACTGAGGATCTGGGCCAAGCTCACCTCCCTGTCTACCTGTGGGCATGAACACAGCGTCCAAAGAAAATGGACGTCAGTACGAATATTGTACTGAGTATGAGAGGCATAAACAATGAAGAAATACATCAATAATATAATGAGGACATCAATACGAAACATCTGGATCTGAATGACAATCATAAGGGAAGTAATGCATGTCGTCTTACTCATACTCATCATCATGTCATATATGCATAATATGCAAGCTGCCCATCCATGTCGGAATGGTGTGATAATCAATAACATTAGCCCGCGTCCAGGCCTCCCGCGTCCAGGCCTCCTGCGTCCAGGGTACCATCTCATGCCGCCCACTAGTGGTGTCTGCCCATGCCAAAAGGTCATGGTGTATCCGTATAGCTTCCTGCCTTGGCGGTGACTGCCCGGCCAACTAGGCACGCTGTGAAATGCTCATGTCATGCTCATCATAAAATACTTTTAGTAATATGCTTATCATCATATGCTTATCTTATCATAGTACGTGCATAAGGCTCAAGATCAGTTTTACTCTATCGGGGTGACGTAAGGTCATGATCCCCCAATCCCATTATGGAGCAATTACTGACATTCTGCCTCACCTTGAAGGAACTAACACATAAGGTGAGTGTAGGAAATAAATAACATCATTATCAATATAGCATCATCATATCGTATCTCTTATCTTATGTAGACATTTATGAATATAGGCTTTTAACTTTCCGGAAAATGGGAACTCATGAAGAGGATAAGAAGTTTACACTATAGGATTCATGCCATTAGAAGGAAAGGACTAGCCTCACATACCTTGGTCGTTTAACTAAGCTATCGCTCAATTGTTCTCCTTCGATATCACGTCGTTACCTTCATGAGAGAATTTGAATTAACATTAGTTAATTTACTTTAAAAATGCATCGTTATCTATAGAGAAAATTAGGCGGCATTTCCTTTGTTTCTACTACTTTTCCCCCGTTTTATTTCAACCCCCAAACATTTACAACAACACTCATAATATTGCGAGCAACAGTCGTCATTTATATGCCTTAAGCAAAATCCACCATTTCTCTCCAATTTCCTTCTCATTTATGGTTATAGCTTGTTATCCCATTTCCTTGTATATAATACTTATTTCATGACCTAAACATCATTTACAACGTATTCATAATTATAGCATATCAACTTTCATGATTCCATTCAACCATCTTCCAATTGTGATACTATTCACTCATTCAAGACCCATTTTCTATGTTCTTCTATGTTTCAAGTGTCTCAGCTTCCCAATACTTTAAACAACATGGAATGGTCACGAAACTTACCTTGGTTGATGGTGGAACAAGCCTTGACTTGAGTTTCTAACTTAGCACCAAAACCCTATCTCCACTCCTTTGGTATTTCTTGAAGGAGACAACTTCTACTTGAGTTTCATAAGCTTTGTTTCCTTGATTTGGTGTTGATGATCATTGATTTCCTTGATTCTCTTGAATTCCTATGGATGAAGTGTTTGGAGAGTTCTAGAGACTCCTTGAGTGGTGTAGATGAGAAAATGAAATAATATGAGCTTATGGTCCTTTTTTATCAACTCAAAAATCTGATTTTTAATGAACAGTCGTCGGGGTGAACAGTGGTCGTAAACCACACTTTACGGGCCGTATACCAGTTTACGGACCGTATAGTGTGGTCGTATTTAAGCATAACAAAACAGAAAGGTTGGCTGAGGATCATGGCAGTTTACGATCCGTAAACCAGTTTATGGGCCGTATACCAAGTCGTATTTAACCATTTTAACATTGGACAGAAAGTTGAGATATGAAAGCTTAGTTTACTGATCTAAGAAAGATTTGCTTATTGCATTGGTGATCATAAGGGTCTAGAGAAGTTGTAATCATTAGAGGTATAAATTAGGATTAGTATGATCAAACTTCAATATATTAGATCACACATACGTGTTGTAGCAATTCCTGTGGTAGATTCGAGTACAGAAATATGGAAACTGGGTCTTTTAGCAAAGCTATAAGAAGCTTTGACTGATAAGATGAACGGATAGTGCTTAGGGCCCACTTGGTGCCGTGGAGGCTTTCGTGTGGTTATAATTCATGTCCTTGGGTTATCGTCAACCTTCGTACTCCCCTTTTTCGTTCGAGGATGAATGATGGGTAAACATGTATTTGACGTAACGACCCGTTTGGTCGTTATTGTGTTTTGACCCATTTAACCTTGTTGAACCTTCCCCCGAGTCCTGTTAGTACGTATGACTTAGTGAAGTCATTGGTTTGGGTCTCAAGGCATTCAGGGATGTTTTGAGTCTCGAGTGAAGGCTTAGTTTCATAGTGTTGGGGTTGACGTGGTCAACACCGGGTTAAAATGATCTCTTTTCGAAATTCTGACGTCACCAGTGAGTCCGTAACGTGGTTTACAATCAAAAAGCATATATGTTTTGTGTTCGGGAGGTTTCGCATGAGTTTTGAGGGCCAAAACGAAATTTTGATCATGGCAGAAAATTGGGCACCCGCTGTAGCGAAGGGTGCACCCGCCGCAGTGAACTACTTGGCAGAAAAGTCTATTTTTAAGTGTAAATTTCGAATCTTTCCTTACAAAACCCCAAAAACACTTCCCTAGAAAGTGGGAGGCTATTTACCTAGGGCTAGGGTGAAGTTCCTCCTTGAAGGTAAGAGCAAACCCTTGTGTGATTGATTATCATTCCTTCTTCAAATCCCATGACAAGCTTAAACTCCATTACGGGTGGGTGAAAGATTAGAACCCAAGAATTGATAAAACCTCCAATAGTTGAAGGGTTTAGGAGATAAGAATGGAAAAGCATTCACAAACCCTTTGAGGTAAGATCTACACACTAATTGTGAAGAACTAACGATTTAAGAACCCTAGGGCTAAAAATTGAAAGATGAATTTGGATATCTTGTGATGAATAGAATTCCATGAAGTTATGATTGAAGGTTAACTAGATGATGGGTAACATAATTGTGCACTAAGTTTCTCGTTTTACCCTCATGAACCCAGAGTCACATTGCAGGGGTATTTTGGGTATTTTTCTGAAAGTATACTAATATGGGTGTTGTTGGCCTTGTTTTCTAATGTAGATCAATTATTTGATAGACGTTAATCATTTTGAGGCTCTCCAAAGATGAAGGAAAGGCTAAGGTTTGACGATTCGAGATTGTTGTTCGACATTTCAGGTAGGTTACGGCTTACTTTAGTTAGACTTTGATTAGCGAAACTTATGTATAGTGTAGAATTGACGGGAGAAAGCATGACTAGGTCTTAGGACATAGTGTTTTGGTTGGATATTAGATAGGTTGGTATGACTTCTGATTTTGTGGGCTCGTCGCCATTACTTTATGTACTGAAATATGAGGTGTACATACTGTGGTGATTTAGGATGGATTTCTATTAGGTTGATTGTTGTTGATGGTGGCTTTTTGCCATGTTATTGCGATTAGACTTGTTACCTGAATTGTTGTGTTGTAATACGCGATGCACCCAATTCTCTCTTATTGTGACACATATCATCGGAGAAATTAAGGATAATGAGTTTAGACCTGAATCGTGATATATACTTAAGATAGTACTCAGATGAAAACTTGATGTATGATTTACTGTTGATGATGATATGTAGAAAAATGGAGCACCTTGGCGATACAAGACTTAGTTGTGAGTCATATTTGCTATATGTGGAGGTAAAGAGAGACATAGACTCTTATGTTGGTTGAGATGGTTTGTATGATTCATTTCATAGTTGAGTTGATCTAAATCTTGATATGAGTTGTGGCTTTGTGACTTGCACCTTCACTGTTGCTTTATTTGTTTGCATTGATTTACCATGTTTACACTCATTTATGCATTCATACACTCATATATGATGGAAATGGTTCATGAAAGGCTTATGGAATGATGCTTTGTGTTTGACATTGATATTGCTAATTGTTCATAGTCTATACATATTAATGAACTCGAATACGTTGAGAAATACATTGTGATGAGAAAGGAATATTTATATATATATACGGAAGGCACATTTGACAGGGGGTGAGAATGTGGCCTAGTAAAGGGCTCGTGATCCGAGGTCAGTTCCGGAGCGAGTGGTACATGGATACTATGAGTCTCCTGTAGGTCATAGCCATTGGGAAAAGACACCAACTAGCATGTATGTACAGTTCGAGTGATTGGCCATGGTATTGCATTGCATTGCACATCATCATATTTTGCATTGCACATAATTACATTTTATTCTTCATTATTATATGCTCGTTTGGTTCTAATTTTGGTATGGATGTTGAATGCCTATTGTGATATAAATATGTCCATTGACTGAGTTAAATTGTGGATTATTGACTCTACCTAAGGACGGAACTTGGACTTGTGATTATCAGGTGAGATTATTCAGACTTGAAAAACTTGTAGTTTAGAAGCCTCATCTTAGGTTGTGAGTCTGTTATGGGATATTCTGTGACATGGATTTGAGTATTAAGTGCCTATATGTTTATCTTGTTGATTCAATGCTTATATATGTGACAAATCATAGTCGGCCTATGATGCTTACCGGTACAAAGTGTTTGTACTAATAATGCCTTGCTACACCCTTTTTGAGTGCAGATTGTGTTCCAAAGATTTCATCTACACTACATCTCTAACTTGAAGCTAGTTTACTCGATCAGATCTGAAGGTGAGCTTCTATCCACGCCATGCCACCTGAAGATCTCTCTTTCTAAATGTCTACTTTAAATTCCAAAAATTATTTACTATTATATTTGACATATATTTCATTCTTTAAACATTATTGGTTAGAGTCCTTGCATGATGTCTTTCAGGTTTTGTGGGTGTAATAGTTAAGCCTTCCATACTTATATTATTTATTATTTATGACTTGGTCAGACTATTAATTCATTCACTTATTAATTGATTGCTAGAGTATAAATGATTAAAGAAGTTTAAATTGGCTAGTGATTAATGAGTTAACAGGTAAGGGTTCGCCTACTAGTGATAATATGATAGGTGTCCAGACGATCGGTAATTTGGGTCATCACACATATAGCCGCCCAGGCTATAACATGTGTATCATAAGTATAATGATAACATGTATGACTCTGACACCCACTACACTGTATATGATCCTCTAAGAGTACGTACATCTATCGTATACATAACATGTAGACTCGATATATACCTAACTAGCAAGCCCGGCATAGCGGTGCTTGCTGACATCCCGCTAAAGTTGGCGATCCTATTGAGAAGGTCCTTCTGCTCTGCCTGTCAGGAACTGTATCACGAAATGCATTGCCCCAAGAAGTGGGACAGTCGGTACGGATAAAAGTACTGAGTATGTAAGACAGGGAACTAGTGACATCAGTAAAATATAAATGTAAACATGGAAGAATAGTGATAATTGGTAACTTGTGAAATCTGAAACCATACAATATGACATGCATGGGAAAATCATTTTTAATATCCAAGTAAATATACATAATATATATATATATATAAAAATAACATGGCCGGCCCTAGTGGGACTCGGTGTGAAACTTACTCGGCCATTTCAGGACTCGGTGTGTATATCATCATCATCATAACATCATCCTCCCTACGTCTGGGTTTCCCCCATTCGGGAAAACATCATTATATCATAACGTACCCGGCCCTAATAGGACTCGGTGTGAATACCCAAATGATCAGTGGTTGCATAGCTACATGTCGTACCCGACCGACTATCGCGCTGCTCGGTGTTGGTAAAATAGTGCATACATATACATATATATAAATGCATGAGATCAAAGAAGTGACATTGGCCTTTCAGAGTGACGTAAGGTCGTTATACCTCCGAATATATTGTGGGACACATATCGAGGACAAGGACTGACTCAAATGATAATACTCACATCAACATCATAAGGATCTTTCATAAAGTATACGGACTATTTAATAGGAGTCAATGACTGACTTAGATGGGGATGTTTCCTTAATTTCGTAAAAATAGAGATTTTCGAGAAAAAATAGCGTCTTTCATAAAATATATGTGCTTCTCATGAAATACATATTTTCGTAATATATATATATATATATCTATTGACTCGCGCCAAGGAAAACTATATCGAAAACCTTACATACCTGCACTACCAAGTTGTTACTCGAACGAGTTTCGTATTTCGATGCTCGCCCTTTCACCCAAACCTGTATGAGGGCATACGAATCCTGGATTAGTCCTTATTTTGCTTGCTTGCCAACACTTAGGTGCTAATTCCCGAATCAGTCCAAAGTTGCTGAAATTCGGGCAGCATTTCCTCTGTTTATACTCTGATCCTAGGATTATAACAACAACAACCCAACACCAACAATCAACATCCAACTCCATATTTGTGATAACACCTTCACAATATTTATAATAATCCATCATCAATACCTATTATAGGGTTGTATCGTATTTTCATCAATTCGACTTAATACGAGTTAAATCTAACGGAATTTACTTCGATTGAACTTGGATTATGAATAGATTGAAAGGAATCTACATTAACTTAGACTTGCATGCATGTAACACCACCCGTGTTGATGTCTCCACTCCTATCCACAATAATGCGAAAAGAAAAATCGAGAATTACAAGGCAAACAGTCATTTTCGAGCCAAACTTGATGTGGGAAACTTCTAGTTTCACTTATGGTTAGTATATGGACTTGTGGTTAAGGTTATGGAGTGTTCTAGAGAGGGTTGGGTGAAGGAAAGAGGTGAAAATGATGAAAAAAACCTAGTTTTGGGGCAATTTATAAGGTTGTTGGTCGGGTCACTTAGTGGGCTTTAAGTGGCCTTTTTGTATTTTCGTTCAAGTTCGCGAGCTTCTAACAGTCCATTTTAAAATGCCTATAACTTACTACTTCGATGTCGTATCGACGAACGGTTTGTTGCGTTGGAAACTTGACTCGATGAAATTAAATTTGGATAGCTTATTCACTCCATAACTTCTCATATGCTAGGAGATATACCTCGCTCAAATTGGACCAAAAATCCTATCCAAAATATGCTAGTTTTTCCCAAAGCTTAAACAACTTTCTTTCTCCAACCCGCTTTACCCCGGAACCTTTAGCTATTCTCTTATTACTTGTTAGAATTCTTTCTTTGCCTTATAAGAGTTCCATGGCCTCTCTAGGCTCACGTTCATTCAGTAACGGTACTAACGATATGAAATTCTTCTAAGGTGTAACACCCGCTTGTCATGACTTATATCCCGTATATGCTCACGACGTTTGTTATATCCTGCATTTTCGAACGTTGAATTATTTGTAAGCTGAGGTGGGGCCCACACATCAATATTTTTTTTGGGACATGTGAAAAGTTATATGAATCGTATATGTAAAGTTAAACACAACCCGTGAAGGGCCCTGGGGCCAAATCAAAGTGGAAGCCCTCCAAACAAATATTTTTAAGAAAACGTTTTCGGATGACCTGACTTGGAGGGGAAACATCGGCATTATAAGTTTAGAATTTGGGAAAATGCCCAAAGATAAAAGTTGTAGATAATTGAAATATCTTTCCAACGGTAGGTCGTGGGCTCCCAGGCGACGTCGGTACAAGGAGATATGGACATTTTAAGGTGGAAAGGTCAAGCTGGGCAGTGAAATGGGCCCAACCCGATTCCAATCCGGGTCAGGCCCATTTCCTTATTATTTAAGGGAGTTTTCAGCCTCCTCCTCCACATTTCAGATCAGAAAAGATCCAGAAAATTCCATTAGAGAGAGAGAGAAAACTTCAAGGCTAAGAAGGTCATTTTGATCAAAATTCGAGCGCCGAATCCCGAAGCTCATGAAGAGAAAAACTTTGTACGTTGCGTTGCCTTCAATTTGAGATAAATATTGGTCTTGGGGGATGAAATTTTCGTGGTGTATCTTCTGATAAGGTATTTATAAAATTCCTTTTATGTTATTAAAGTGTTTATTTAGAGTTTTAACGAATTAGAACGGAGAAAACAACATTATAAATTCGTTTGTTGTTTTGTTGAAATTTATGGGTGAGGGGCTGTTTTAATTGAAATTGATGGACTGATTTGAATTAATATTTTGGTTGTTTTAATCATGGATTATGTGAGGAGAGTGAAGGAACTTAATGGTTATTAAGTTGTTGTAGGAAAACATACAACTTTGTTATGGTTTATGTAAAAATGGAAATGAAAGTATCAAGAGGAAAATTATGATTATTGTGGATGAATTTGGAAGATGGAAATGTATAATGAACTTGTATGTTGAAGGTTAGGAAAAAATTGGAAAAGTAGTGGCTTAATGGAAAGTTTGAATGTTCGCATACCTTATGAATATTGGGTGAAAATGGTATGGATACTTCCGATGTATGTTGTAATGAATTTGGTGGGTGATGAATATCAAAATAACAAGTTTGGTTTGGAAATGTAAGTTTGAAACGAAAGATGTGTCGTTATGCCGAAACGATGGCTAGTGATGCCATAGTGTGTGTTTTAATGTCTGTTGTTGTTTTTGCTGTTGTTCTGGGTTGTTGTGTAGTGAATTGAGCCGAGCTAAGTCTCGGGGATGTCTTATATACAGAGGAAATGCTGCCGAAATTTCGGTAGGCAAACATGTGTTAAGTTGGATTATTGAAAAGTTTGAAACTAACAAATGGTAAACTTGACCTTTTCTAGATTTTGGACGAGATTGGGATCGACGCCAAGCGAGCGTAAGGCTCTATCGAGGTATGTGAAGCATTTTCCTTTGTTCCTAGGCATGTTCTGGATGTGATAGGCTCGGCCGCGAGCCTTAAGTACGACTCCGTTCCCCGGAATTCGAGACGGAAAACCGCTCCAATTCCTTCAATTCAATTGAAGCTATTTTCTTACAAATTGCCTTTAAAGTGAATTTTTGTACAAAACTCCCCTAAACGGAGTCGGAACACTTCCAAACGATTATGGATGACCTCATAAGGTCTATTAGCGATAATTTACATATGTTGCCTCGAGTTGGTCCGAGGCGGGCCCGCAAGGCCCGATATCTTCTGTAATACTTTAAATACTTCTGTTTTGTCCGATTTTCTTAGAAACCATCTGAACTATTATTTTGATTATGATACAACTATTTTTATGAAATTCTTATAAAATAGCTTCTGAACATCTGAGAATCCGATTCTGATAATAATCTGTCGTGCCTTCCCAAGTAGGATATAGGCGCGTACTATGCATACTATCCGTATACTCTGATTTTGGCTCGCCATTTGGCACCCTTTAGTCTGATTGAGTCTGTATGTGAGTCTGTATGTATGTGGTTTCCCATGGATCTGTTCGTGGCTGTCTCAATGCATTCCTTCACTACGTCCCGGGCCAGGTTCTGTTATCGTGCATATTTCTCTGCATTGTTCACCGCGTCCCTCGGCGTACGGGCCGGGATCTGTATGTCTGTATGATACTATGATCTGTGTATGGGGATGGCGGCCAGGATGGCATATGATCTGATCTGATTCTGTCTGTCCACCGCGTCCCGTACTAAGAGGGTCAGGTTCTGTTACCGCGCCCCCAGACAGGGCCGGAATCTGTATGTCTGTATGCATGTGCCATCAGTATCTATATAAGCACATGCCTCTGTATGATTCTGTATGATTCTGTATGGTTCAGTATGACTCTGCACTACTCTGCATGCATAATTCTGTCTGTCCGTCTGAATTACGACTATGTCTGTATGTCCGTATGGCTTCTGATTCTATATGTCCGTATGGATTCTGATTCTGTATGTCCGTATGGATTCTGATTCTGCTCGTCTGTCCGGATTATGATTCCGTCGGTCTGTCCGAACCATGATTCTGTTTATCTGTATGGACCACGATTCTGTATGTCTGTCTGGATCATGACTCTGCCCGTCTGTCTGATGTATGGTTCTGTCCGTTATGTTTCTGTGACTCCGGTTCGGACTATGATTGTATCTGTTATGTTTCTGCTTTACATACTCGGTACATTTTTCGTACTGACCCCCGTTCTTCGGGGGCTGCGTTACATGCCCGCAGGTACAGGCGCACTCGGTGACACGCCGCCAGTCTAGGGCACAGGTTCTGCTATCTTGAAGAGCTCCTTTTGATTCGGAGCATGTACTTTGGTATATATATCTTTTGTTTTCCGTATGTTCTGTATGTATGGAAGTTCTGGGTACGGCGGGGCCCTGTCCCGTCATATAATTCTGTATGTCTATAGAGGCCTGTAGATAGATGTGTGGGTTACGGGTTTCGTCTTTATGTTAGCCTTATCGGCTTATCTGTAAATGTCTGCATGTTCAGGTATATATATATGTTTGCGCGCGTGCCGTATCTGTATCGGCCTACTTCTGTAATATCCGTTTGAAAAGAAAAATCTGTACGATACGAAATTCGGTCAGGTAGGTATGTACGGGTACCCAGCTAGGGTGCCAGTCGCGGCCCACGGGGTTGGGTCGTGACAACGTTAACCCTCCATAAGCTCCTTCTCCAAAAATACGTCATAAGTAAGAAACGTCCTTAGCTCCTCGGAGGGCGAGGTGTAACATTCTTCCCCCCTTAAGAACATTCGTCCTCGAATGTTCAAAGACTATGAGGGGAAAAACTCATTATGCTAATTCCTTAGAATTCCATTTTCCATTCGGGCCCAAAAAGCATTTGCGTTACTCAAAGGAATTGGTGTATGAGGTAGTGTTCTTACCAACATATCGCCTCACAATTGCCATACATCCATTTCTTGAGGAACCTAAATATGACCCATATTTCACTTCTTCCTTAGTTTACCATGTCCATTCTTTCTCACCCGTTGAAGGTAGTAGTCGGTCTTGTGTAATTCTTTTAATCCTGACAGAAGCCCAATTCGTAAGATTTTTGATTGACCTCCTGAAGTGTCTCATAAGTATTGATGGATCCGAGAATGAGTTTTGTTTCCTTACTGAACCCCAAATCATTTCTCTTATACAAACCTTCCAGGGGTACTTTATTGTCAGCACGAAATTTTGGATTTCACCACATTGCCCGTTGAAATAGGACTCCTAACTATTTTAAACTATCCTTGATCGATGCTGGCTCACCGTTACTTAGGAAGTATAACCTCGAAGAAAGTTATTCTCCCCAAACTTATTTCACTAAGCTCGAAACGGGTTATTCACATGAAGAGTACCAAAAGTTGAAATGTTCGGTGCAAGGTATTACACTCCTTCCCCTTTTAGGAGCATTGGTCCTTGAATGTTGGGGTGTTTCATTAATAGGTACCAAGGTATAGCTTCATATACATGTGACTTATTCATATACGACTATCCATGGAACCTGCCCCTATATACGTGGCTACCCTATCTTATCCTTGAGGTTCATACTCACTTTTGCTTATAGCTCAACTTTTGCTTCCCACTACTGAACTAGTATCCAAATGCTACTTTTATCCTTAGTTGCGCCTATGGTCACAAATGACTCTTCTCCTTAGACGCCTAGAAGTTCAAGGTACCTTATTTTCTCCTTGTTGCATTCTTAGTGTGAAAGGTCAAAACATGTCGTCAGTTGTTCGCATCCTCCTTGGTTCTTAACTACTGTGGCTATAATCCGTTGTAAGCTTTTAGAGATGACTACATTCCCCCCCCCCCCTACTCTTATAAAGTTACCATTCCTTGCACTTCCTATGGGTGATATTTGATATTTGGGTAAAATCCTTATTATATTCCTTCCTTTGTCCCCTTACCCTGTATGCCAGTATGATAGTAGTGACTTAAATTCTATGGGCAGGGTTTCCTTCAAATGTTTTGCCTTTACATAAACCTTTCAGTTCGCCCTTTGGACCTAGACCTATGGTCTCCTGTTACTGCATTTCTTAACCATGTTATGTCAGTCTCAACACTTTCTCGCATTACTGGATTTCTAAAGGCGCTGCAATTATCGTACATCCTTATTTTGTGCTCTAAATGCCTTGTGCTATTCGTGTCATACCTTTCCTTGGACACAGTACCATAGATACTAACCATCATCACATTTCCTTTTAAGCTTGGTATATTGTTACTTTAGCGACTCTGGTCCTCTCTTTTTTTCCTTTGTCTATGTCCTCTAACTTAGCTATTCGACCTTGGTCAAACCACTATCGTTTATTTTCGATCGGGTTGTAGCTGATACCCTCCAGATAACATATACGTGTTATATCCTCCGCGTCCTGATTTATTTATCCTGTTGGTACCTCCCAAAGTGGAATGTTAAATCATTTTGTTGACAATCTCTTATTGACAATAATTAGTTTTCTTTCCATGTTAAGGGTATAATCCTATGACCCTTATCTTTCGTAATCTTGACTTATAATTTCAAGTCTTCCCCTTCTTGCCTTGCTCCTTTGCCTAACTACGAGTCTTCTTGCACCGTTATACCCTTTTACAGTACTTGTACTCGCTTCTTGTACCTATACCTAACAACTTGCTTATCTTAGGGTCGTACTTTTCCGCGCCTTCAATTTACCAATCCTTCCTTGCTTATAGCCTTGCAAAATTCCCCCATTAGGGTGTAATGGGGTTGTAATTCATGTCCCTTTAATGATCGTGTTGGATCATCTTGCTGGTATGTCGTACGTGCCTTCATAGACTCACCTATTGACCCTTTTATATTAGCGGTTTCCCCTTCTGCTACTTAGATACATACTCCCCTTTTCTTACTGAACTATCTCCTTCCCATGTTAGCTCCTTTTGACAAGCGTTTATTATCCTTGGTTATGTTCTTAACTTCCTTTTCTACCTCATAACTTCCCCCATATAGGGATGTGTGTCACACCCTAATTCTAATAGGGCATGATGGGCACCCGACCCTCACTTAGAG
This sequence comes from Lycium barbarum, assembly GCF_019175385.1. Classification (NCBI taxonomy): domain Eukaryota; kingdom Viridiplantae; phylum Streptophyta; class Magnoliopsida; order Solanales; family Solanaceae; genus Lycium; species Lycium barbarum. Next base: position 59,877,734 of record NC_083340.1, read on the forward strand.
CCGAGTGAACCCGCTAGTTCTCATTATACTCATAGTCTTACTGGACTCTTAATCGTGAAATGATATGCAAAATGTTGGCCTTTCAAAACATTCTTTTCATCTTTCTTAACTCAAGTAAAATGCTGTAATAGTATGAATCCGTAAAGAAATGCATAATGCTACATCAGCTTGCATAGCGGCTTACAAGGCTAATGTACTATATACATGACTCTGTCTGCAAAAGTCTCTAACATAAGATATGATATCAAAACCTAAGTTGGGACAGGACCCCTACATACCCATAATGTGCGTGACTCAGCTCATAAGAACATACTCCGATGCGGTAGCACTCCGAACGAAATGGTGTCTTCCAATCCAGCTAACAGCCTGGAACATCCTATAGTCAAACTCCTGGGCAACTTTCTTGCAAAGCGATATGGAGCTGTGTGGCATGAAACACAGCGCCCCTAGGCAAAGGGATGTCAGTACGGATAATGTACTGAGTATGTACAGCATAATCAATAGCATAATGAAAGCACATAAAATAACATAGTATGGACGAGTTATGAAATGAGAGAGAGCTAAGTATACCTATAGCGAAGCTCGTTATACTTACTTATCCTCTTTCTACTTGGAAACTTCCTTTTCATACATTTGAATACATAGTAGTATCACACCCGACCATCTATGTTTGGTGTCTTACGTACCCAGCCATAATAAAGCTTGGTGTTATACGTACCTGGGCCTATCAATGCTCAGTGGTATCCGTACCTGGCCCTACCAAGGCTCAGTGTTATACGTACCCAACTGCAGTGGTGTGTGCGTAATAGATATCATACCCAGCCATATAGGCTGGGTGTCACAACATAGCATTCATACTTTTATAAAATACATATGTATCCGAGAGAAACATTTTGACACTATCGGGGTGACACAAAGTCTATAAACTCCCGATTTCTATTATTGAATCACCATCATCTTTATCGTCATCATTATTATCATCGTCATCATTATCATCATCACCATTATCGTCGGCATCATTATCGTTATCACTATTATCATCGTCATCATTATCATTATCACTATTAACATCGTCATCATTATCGTTATCACTATTATCGTCGTCATCATTATCATCATCACTATTATTGTCGTCGTCATTTTCATCATCACTATTATTGTCGTCGCCATTTTCATCATCACTATTATTGTCGTCGTGCTCGTGACATATCTTTTACCTTTATCTCATATGAAGCCCTTTATGAACATAGACTCATAATTTTCTGGAATGTAAGAAAGTTATGGAAAAATTAGGAAGATTTATGCCATCGGAGTCATGCCTTAGAAGGAAAGGGCTAGCCTTACATACCTTTTCATTTAGCTATTCTATCGGTCGATCGTTCCCATTCAATGCTCACGTCTCTACCTTTAAGAGAGTTCGTATTAACATTAGGTAATCGATCACATGAACATGCTCAACTAAAGCTAGAGAGAATTGGGCAACATTTCCTTTGTTTATACGACTTTCCTCACATCATTTATCAACTCCCAAATATCTATAATAACATTCACAATATCATAACCAACAATCTTCGTTTACTCTACATTATCCACATTTCACAATTTCACTTCAATTCCTCCATAATCATGGTCATAGTTTACTATTACATTTACTCACATTTAATGCTTATCCCATGTCCTTAATATCATTTATAACATAATCATAATCACAACATATCATGAATCATGACTCATCCCAAGCTACTACTCAAAATCTCATTATTCTCATCTTTGTCACCCATTTTCTATCTCCTTTCATAATCTAAGTCTTTCAACCTCTCAATATCTTACAAGACATGGAATGATCATAAAACTTACCTTAGATGGTGAAGGAATAAGCCTTGGGTGGAAATACTTCACTTGAGCCAAAACCTTAGTTCACCTCCAATGTAATTTATTGACTTGGATGATCTCTAATGAGTTTCTTACACTTAGTTTTCTTAGTTTGATGAAATTGATCATAAGTATCTCTTGAGTTCTTATGGATGAAGAGTTGATAGGGTTCTAGAGAGTTCTTGATGTATTGGGTGAAAAATGAAATGAAATAATGAACTTGGTCCCCTTTTTAATAACTTAAAAATCTGATACGGTCGGTATAAGTGACCGTGAAATCGGCCCTTCAACATCTCGCTTGTGGACCGTTATACGGCACATTATATGGTCCGTATAATTTTATACGGTCCATATAAGTGACCGTATAATTCCATCAGCGAGGGACCTTCACTGTGACGATTTTGTGGACTATTATACAGACCGTATAACATTATATGGACCGTATATCGGCCGTGTAACCCATTTTTTTCTGATCTTGTTCCCGTCACTTCGTTTGATCTCCAATCCTTATGGAACCTTCTTGATACTTGTTTAACACCTCATTAACGATCTAAGGGACGTTATAATTCTTCTCCAAGGCACTATTAAATCATCATTAACTTGTTACTTGTAAAATCTTCGCGATACATAACGTATACCTTGCCTTCTCTTGGCAAACTCTCTTCTCTTACCTCGAATGTCTTTGGAATCTCAATTAGAGTCATCAAATGCTATTTCTTACTTATTGCAATATCGTATACTTCATGTCCTTCGTTAGTCTATTCAGTGTGCATTAACGGAAAAAATTTCCGAGGTGTAACATTCTTCCCCCCTTAAGAACATTCGTCCTCGAATGTTAAGTTCTCAAGGATTCTATAAAACTTTTACCAGAGTTTCCCTTGTAATATGGCACTAACAACCTCTCACAACAGCCTATTATAACAATGCCTCACAGGGCCACAACATAATAGCAATGGATTTTGGCCACACACGTCCCAAATACATAAAAAGGAAACATACATACCTCATGCTCTTGATGTCTCATCTTGGATCTCTTCCGGGGGTTGAAATAAGTGCGGGTACTTGGATTTCATATTTTCTTCTGCTTCCCATGTCATTTCTACTCGATTATTATTTCTCCACAAAACCTTAACCGAGGCAACTTCTTTGTTTCTAAGCCTCCGCACTTTCCTATCTAATATGGCAATGGGTACCTCTTCATAAGTCAACTTTTCTGACACTTGAACATCATTTACTAGCACGATCCTAGTAGGATCTCCAACATATTTACGAAGCATCGAGACATGGAAAACTGGGTGAACTGACTCCAAATCAGGGGGTAGATCTAATTCATAAGCCATTTTGCCTACTTTGTGCACAATCTCATAAGGCCCAATGTATCGGGGACTAAGCTTCCCCTTTTTGCCAAATCTCATAACGCCCCTCATTGGTGACACTTTTAAGAATACCTAATCTTTCACTTGAAATTCTAAGTCTCGTCGATCCTTTTTCTTGCTCAATAATGATATTAAGTTTTACATGGTTTGCAGATCTATCCCACTTTCTTTCTTCCATATAACCATGATAATGGTATTGATTCACATCTGTAGAGTCTAGATAAATTTAATTCGAGGGGTCCTTTCATAGTGTCTGTCGTCGACTCATCAAAGGCCTCATAATTTTTTGAGAATTTCATAACCCTTTGGTAAACTATCAAAAATTTGCTATAACCATAATGATACAAAAATGAAAGTTCCAAGGCGTAATATTCTTTTGGTAAGACCCTGTTACACCTTGGATTATTCCCCATTTGCGTATAGTGAATAGACGAACGAAGAATATTAGTATACGATTTTTAATAAGAAAGGAATGACGTTTGACGACCCTAATTAAGATTTCAAAGGCATGAGATAAGAGAAGAAAGTTTGCTGAGAGAAGGCAAGGCATACGATGTGTATTGGAAAGGAATTACGAGTACCGAGTTAATGATAACTAAATGGTGCCTTGAAGAGGAGTTATAATGTCCCTTAGAATGTCAATGAAATCATAAACAAGTGCTAAGAAGGTTCCCTATGGGTTGGAGATCAAATGAAGTGGCAAGAAAAAGATCACTGAAAGGATGGGTTATACGGTCGATTATACAGACCATATAATGTTATACAGCCCGTATAATGGACCGTAGGATTGTCACAAAATGAAGTTACTGAAGGGTCGATTTCACGGTCAAATTATACGGACCGTATAAAATTATTCGGCCCATATAATGTGTCGTCAAAGTGACACAGAATGAGACGCTCAACTGGAGTATTTTTACGGTCAATTATACGGACCGTATAATGACGTCGGGACAGCTTTTGCATTTATAATATAATGACCCAAGTTCATTTAATTCATTCCATTTTCTCTCTCCACGACCCAATAAATCTCTAGAACTTTCCAAACTCTTCCAATACAAGAATCCAAGTGAAAATTTAAGATCAACTTCATCAAATCCACAAAACTAAGTGTGAGAAACACATCAAAGTTCATCCAAGTCAAGAAATTTCAAGAGAGGTGAACTAGGGTTTTTGTGCAAGAAGAGTAATACCACTCAAGACTTGTTCCTACACTATCTAAGGTAAGTTTTATGGTATTTGCATGTTAATTAAAGTATGGAGAAGTGGAGACACTTGGATTGTAGAAAGATATAGGAAATGGGTCATGAAAGTGTGAATAGTGACATTGTTGAGTAGTAGTTGGAATGAATCATGAAAATGGATATGTTGAGATTGTAAATAGGTTATGAATGACATGTAGAACATGGAATGAGTATTATATGTGAAAGATCACGATAGTGAACTATGGTCATGATTATGGATGAATTAAAGTGAAATTGTGAAATGAGGATAATATAAATGAATGATGCTTGTCGTTTATGATATTGTGAATGTTGTTGTGAGCATTTGGGAGTTGATATAGAATATGGGGAAAGTAGTTGAAACAAAGGAAATGCTGCCCAATTTTCCCTAGAAATAGCGACATGTTCTTATCGTCGATTGACTAACGTTAATGCGAATTCTCTCTTGAAGGTAGAAATGTGACATTGAAAGAGAACAAGCGAACGATAGATTAGTTAAACATAAAAGGTATGTGAGGCTAGTACTTTCTTTCTATGGCATGAATCCGATGGTATGATTCTCTTTTCTCTCCATGAATTCTCTATATATACCGGAAAGTCAAGAGTCTATGATCATGAATAGCTACATGAGATAAGTGACATGTTATAAGTCCAATAATGTTGATGATAAGCTTGAGCCTAAAGATTCTAGAGTTCATGATATGACGTCCCTATAACGCGAATGATGTCGTAGGTTGTATACACTCACCTCATACATCATTTCCTTCGAGGTGAGGTAGAATACCATTAAGTTAAGTATGTTATGCATTGTACACACTCACCTTATATACTACTTCCTTCAAGGTGAGGCAGAATGCTTGTGAAAGCTCCATAATGAAATCGGGGGATCACAACCTTACGTCACCCCGATAAAGTATAGTTGTCCATGAGTCTTCATGCATGTATTATGATAAGCATACTATGATGAGTAGATTATGACGAGCATATTATGATGAGCATATAATGATGATATTACACCATACCTATATGGTCGGGCAGATATACACAACACTATAGTGGGCAGCTTATACCCTGGACGTAAGCTAATGTTATTGATTATCACACCGATCCGATATGGACGGGCAGCTGATACATTTATGCATATATGATATGATGATGAGTATGAGTAAGTCAGCATGTGTTATTTATTTCATGAGTCACAGTCAGTTACAACATGTTTTATTATTGTTTATGCCTCTTATACTCAGTACAATGTTTGTACTGACGTCCATTTTCTTTGGAAGTTGTGTTCATTCCCACAGGCAGACAGGGAGGTGATCCTTATCTAGACTCATAGGAGCTAGCAGCTGATTTGAGAGCACTCCATTGTTCTGAGGTGCTTATGATTATTCTTTTGTGTACATGTATATTTTGGGCATGACGGGGTCTTGTCCCGTCCTTAAGTCTAGCACTCCAGTAGAGGCTCGTAGATACGCAGTGTGGGTTATATAATCTCACAAGGTCACTACTGTACGTATGTATATGCGTGTATATTATCATTTTGATAGCCGAGAGGCGTATGAATATTAAAGTACTCATGTTTTCAAATGAAAGATGATTTCCTTATAATTTTAGTATTAATTTGATAAAGGAACGTGTAATGAGCATGATAAGTAGTAGAATAAGTGGTGCTCGGTGGTTAGCCCCCGGGTACCTGTCGCGGCCCCTAGTTGGGTCGTGACAACCCCCCCTCCCCTTCAGATCTTATTGCATTTGTAAGTTGTCACACTCCAGGGCTACCTTAGGAAGCATATAGCATGTACTTATGTCATATTCCAAGTAATTGTCCTATTTATCCTTAACGATAATCCCAACTCAACATTTCAACTCAATTCACCATATATTTTCCTTTAACTGACCCGGAGTATCATGTCCACACTATTCTTGTCTACCTCTTACTCCTCTTTTTAAGTACCCAATTGGTTTCATTTGCGACATATAAATACTTGCAAGTTAAATAATCATTCTTCCGTGATATGTGTACATATATACCTATACATATACATATATCGATATCCGTATCCATATTCGTATCTATATTCGTATACATATTCATGTCTATATTAATATTCATAGCATACCGGACCTTGAAGGTTCGGTGGTTTCGCATACCCGGCCATGACAAGGCTCGGTGTCATACATACCAAAACTCTTTTGCCTATCTGTAGTAACTTATCTCGTTATACTCTTTTCTTTCTTTTATTTGTCCCTTGATTATCACATCTTATGTCCTACTATAGAAAACTTTAGGTCCCTTCTTAATTGTCACTTATAAATAGCAATATCATTAATAATGACTCTACCGTTAGTGCCTTTGCCTCTATTCTAGTATAGCATCGCTATCTTTTACAATATCCCTTGAGTTATTTGCTGTCACGACCAGTCTAGAGGGCCGCGACGAGCACTCGGTGCTAGCCCACTCGGGCACCCCTTAACTCACTTTTATGCTTACATCTAGGTGAGCCATTCAATTAAACATATAAATCTATTCGTTCATTATGCTAGTCCCATTGGACAACAAGGCCTTTATATAATGGTTGGCATCTATGCCACATCAACGTACATGAGCCGACAAGGCTATCAAAATGATATACAAAATATGGGCCGACAAGGCCAGACATATCTAACCATATACAAGTGACTACGAGCCTCTAAGAAGAGTATAACATATCACATAAGCGGGACAGGACCCCGCTATGCCCATAATTATGTACACAAAAGAATAAGTACCCAAAAGCTATGGCTCCGAAGCAAATGGAGCTTTGCTGTGTACTCTCTGAGAATGTAGCTATGGATCGAGCCTGTCTCCCTGTGCACCTGCGGGCATGACGCAGCGTCCACAAACAAAAGGACGTCAGTACGAAGAATGTACTGAGTATGTAAAACATAGTCATTATCAATATAGAAGCATAGATAGCAACATAAGAAATATCATAGGATGGGAAATGGCAATATCATCGTCATATTCACTTACTTGCCTTTCATAGGAACTTTCCCTTGCTAATACGTATTTGTGTACATACATCCCTATCCATACTCTACCATAATACCCGTACCATATTTGTGCTCGTATTCGTACACATGCCCTTATTCAAATTCATATACATGGTCATATCATATTCGTAATCATATCATATACATAATCATGTCATACACATAGCATTTACATAGCATACCCGACCATGTAGGATCTGTTATATCCCGTATTTTTGAACCTCGGAGCATCTGCTGGGGTGGGGCCCACACACCGGGATTTTTTTTGGAACATCTGAAAAGTCATATGAATCACATATGTAAAGTTAAACACAACTCATGAAGTACCTTTGGACCAAATCAAAGTGGAAACCCTCCAAACGAATATTTTTAAGAAAACGTTTTCGGGTGACCTGACTTTGGGGGGCAAAAACTATATTGTAAGTTTGGAATTTCGAAAATACCTTGAAATAGAAGTTATAGATAATTGAATTAGCTTTCCATCCATAGGTCGTGGGTTCCCAGGTGACGTCGGTACAAGGAGATATGAACGTTTTAAGGTCGAAAGGTCAGTGGGCTAGGCCCAACTCGGGACCAACCGAGTTGGCCCAAAAAAAAATGAAAAAAAAAAATTCAGGCCCAAGTGAGGAGCCATTCGGCCATGGTCCATAAAAAGGATCCAAGCCCATGGAATTAAGTCATGTGGTCAATGAATAAAAGACCACTTAATCATCCAAATTCCATAGAACTTTCAAGAGAAAGAATAGGAGGAAAAACAAGAACAAAAAGAGGGCATTTCGGGTTTGGCCATAGAAAAATCACCCCTCAAAATCTTGCCTCTAAAATTATTTTCTTGTTGAATTCCTACTAAATTAAGTGTCCTCTACAACTTGGTGTAATTGTTTTGGAAGAAGGAGCACTTATTTCTTCAAGTTGACAACTTGTTCAAGTGAAGAAGTTTGTAGAAAAAGGTAAGAATCAATTCCTTTTTCTTATGTTATGAAGGTTTGTTTATGTTGTGGTATGTGGAAATGAGTAGAAATTATGGAAATAAGGAAGTTTGCAAAGTGGGTATGTATATATATATGTAGCCATGGGTGTATATATGTTGTATACATATATGAGTTGAATTTTATGTTGCATTCTAGTTGTGGTTATGATGGAAATTATATTGGGAATGAAAGTTGAATGAATTTTGGTTGAAGTTGGAATGTAGGTGATTATGTCACTTTAGAATAATTTTGTGATATTATGGAAATGAAGTTGTTAAGATGTGAATTATGATTAGGGTTTGAAGAATTTGGAAGTTGGAAACTTGTTATGAAGTTGTATGCCAAAGATTTGATGTTTTGCATAAGTTATGATTTTGGCGGAAGATTGTATATCATGTATATCGAGTGTATATCTTAAGGAAAACGATATGAAATGTTTCTAGAACTATATGGTCATGATCATGATGGTTGTTGAATATGAAATTATTGATCTTAGTTGAAAGTTGGGTTGAATTGAAGATTACGTCAACTTGTGAGAAAAATGACTAGTTGAAGGATATTTGTGTTTTTAATGTTCATTGTTGATATTGTTGTTGTCGTTTGGGTTGTTGTTGATGATTTATAGCCGAGTTGAATTCTCGGGGTGTCATATGTATAGGGGAAGTGCTGCCGAAATTTCGGTAGCCAAATATGCTTAAAGTTGAAATAATGGCATTAATAATTCACAATTGGTAAACTTGACCAATTGCAGTTTTTCGACGAAACGGGAAGTGAGTTTGGAAAGGCTTAAGGAGCGCGAAAGGTATGTAAAGCAACCCCAATTCTTCCCTTGGCATGCCCCTAGTGTGTTAGGGTCGGATCCGGGCCTCGAAGGACCTCTTGGCCCTCGGAATCCGCAAGACAAAATTTCAGTTTTTCCTTCAGTAGAATTGAACCATTTTGATACGCTTTTTCTGAAATTATGCAATTTTGCTCTAAATTATTCAGAAAATCATAGAATGTTTGTATAACCTTTTTAGGTGATACTATATGCTTAGAGGGCACAATTTGAGCCTGCCGCCTTGTTTGTCCCAAGGCGGGCCCGCTATTTACGGTTTTGCCCCTAATGTGTTAAAGCTTCCTTTTTAAGCGATTTTTGAAAGAAAAGTTTTAATTACCCTACTAATCGCTTAACGAATATTATTTTAAATATTCTGTTAAATATTATAAATTATTTTGACACTCGGAATGACTTCGGGAAAGTTATACTTCTGTAATTTATTATGATATCCGAAATACATTTATTATGATTCCGTCCGACCCCATTGGATTTGTTTGTCTTTGATACGCTTCATCGAGTCTTTGAAAACATTTATTATATTTTTAAATTGCATTAGTCTCTCACTACTCCATTCGTGGATGTCCCAATGTTTCCCACACTGAGCCCGGGCCAGGATATGTTGTCAAGCGTAATTCTCTGTATTGTTCGCCGCGTCCCGATGTGAGGGGGCAAGTATACGAGTACATGGGTCTGTGGAGTATGATGTGCCATGTCCGCCTATTCTGATCTGATCTGTATGGCCATTTTGATATGACATTATATGATACGGGGCAACGCCCCTTTTTCTGATTCATCTGTATAGTGGCACCAGCGTCGGGAGGGTGGACACATTCTGTCTGCCGAGTCCCGTGTCATGGACCGGATATGATATGATATGACATATGTTTCTGTACGCATTCTGTCTGTTTTGGAAATATGCATTTGACACTCTGGATTCTGTACTCATTTTCTGTAACCATTATGATTTGACTTATGTTATTCCGCTTTACATATTCAGTACATATTTCGTACTGACTCCCTTTCTTCGGGGGCTGCGTTTTCATGCCGCGCAGGTACTGACGACAGGTTCGCTGATCCACACGTTTAGGATCCTATTTCTGCTATTTGGGGCGCTCTCTTCTACAGAGCCCATCTTTTGGTACAGTCTGTCACTGCTATCTGGATATGTACTTTGTTCAGGGTATGACGGGGCCCTGTCCCGTCTTATGATTATGATATGTTCTGTAGAGGTCTGTGGATACATCTGTGTGGGTTCTGTACATATGTTTGGGATATTCTGTTCTGTGATGGCCTTATCGGCCTATGTGTGCCAAGTCTGCTTTTCTGCTAAATTCTGTAGCGACCACTAATATTATTATTATATTATTATTCTGTTAATATGCTAATTTGGGGTATCGGGTACGTATAGGTGCCCAGCTCGGGCACTGGTCGCGGCCCACGGGGTTGGGTCGTGACAGGATCGGTGTTTCATACATATCCTTATATAACATACCCGACCACGTAAGATCGGTGTTTCACGAACTCGATCATATATGGGCTGGGTGATCATACATACCTGGCCAACCAAGGCTCAGTGTTACACGTACCTGGCCCTACCAAGGCTCAGTATTGTCCATACCCAACTGCAGTGGTGTGCGCGCTACGTAAATATACATACATACACACCTATACATATACTACCCGGCCATATAAGCTCGGTGGTCCATAATAGTCATACATATACACAATAGTTCATAAGAATCTTTACTTTTAACCCCATTATCATAATCGTCATCGTTATTATCATTATATCCATCATCAATATCATCATCATTCATTTCATCTACCTTAATGGGGCTACTCGTCATCCGAGGAACTTAGTAAAATCATAGCGTATCAAGAATCATGAGCTTACAAGCTCGGAAGATCAAATCATTTGAAAGACAACATACTCGTATAGAGGATTTAGATGTTTGGCCAAAGAACCATGCCTTATGAAAGAAGGGTTAGCCTTACATACCTTTCCGTTGCACTATTCTACACTTGCGCGTTCTCCTCCAATGCTAGCGTTTATACCTTCATTGAGGTCATACTATCATTAGAATCGATAGCTAGCATATATGACTAAAGCTAGAGAAAATCGGAAAACATTTTCTCCATAACGTATCTCAACTCACAAACATCAATAATAATTCACGATGCCATAACAATAGCCATTACTCATTCACATTATCCATATTTCTAGACTTACATTCAATTCATCCATAACCATGGCCATAACACACACGACGTCCATTTACATACATTGTTCATCTCATGTTCTCAACATAATTTATATCGTATTTACATCACAATACATAAAGACCCATAGCTCAATTCATACTATTTCTCAAAATGACACTATTCCATATTCATGACTCATTTTTCTATAATCTTCTACAATCCAAGTATTTCAACTCTTAACTACCTTAAACAACATAGAAATATCATGAATCTTACCTTAAATGTTGTAGGAACAACCTTTAGTTGATAATACTCCACTTTGAGCAAAACCCTAGTTTATCTCCATTTGGATTTCTTGACCTTGGATGATCTTGATGGTTTTCTTGCACTTGATTCCCTTGATTTATGTTGTTGACCAACAAATATCCTTGAATTCTTGTGGAATATATGTAGAGAGATGTTCTAGAGAGAAGGGGTGTGATGTATAAGTGAAATCAAATAAGCCTTGGTCCCCTTATTTAATCACTTAAAAATCTAATTTGAAGTGCACAGTGGTCGTAAACTTGGTTTACGGTCCGTATTCAAGTTTACGGACCGTCCTACGTGGTCGTATTTAATCATAACAGAACCAGAAACTCATGCTGGGACATGGTGATTTACGATCATGGTTTACGGGCCGTAAACCACTTTATGGTCCGTATTCCAGGTCGTATTTAACCATTTCATCACTTGGCAGAAAGTTTGAAGTTTTGGAAGCCACAATACGACATGGCAGTTTACGGACCGTATACCACTTTACGGTTCGTATTTCATTTTACGACCACTGGCCAAAGTGCAAATCTGCAACTTTTCTCATTTTCAGAACCTATAATTATTCATTATGGAGCATAGCCTATCTCTTATTGCAATTGCCTTCGGAATCTTACTTAGGGTCGTCAAGTGTTATTTCTTACTCGCGGAAACATCGTACACTCGTACTCATCACTAGTTCATTCACTTGCGTACCAACGAAAGATTTTTTTTCCGAGGTGTAACATTTGCCCTCAATGTCACGTTGTTCAAGGTCTTCACGAATGATTTACAGTACAGTCTCAAATACCCGCTCAATTCTTGTTCATTTATTCACTAGCTATTAGACTCTTTTCCGCACAACCCTCACTTTTAGTTTTAGAGTCTATATCTATCACATCTTAAGATTCATCGTTTCAATCTGTATACTGGTATTTTCCTCACTCGCTTCCCCCCTTTAAGGGTATTACTTCTACCATTATATAATCTGTTTCCTCACTTTCAAATCTTGAATTCATATATCCTTTTCCTCAATTACCTCGTTATACCGCCTCATATTCATGTCATTTCCCATACTTTATAGCCGCGGTAATTTATGTGTGAAATCTTAACACACTCATCTCGCAGTTTTGTAATCAAGTAATACAACCAACATAGCACCCCAAACAAGAATGTATTTTACTTAGCTTAACCGTTAGTTATGAGTCAATGTCTACATCCTCTCCAATTAACAACTTCTGTCTCATAGGGGTACTCAAATAGTAGTCTACCTAGCTATCCGTACCATCCATGTAATGTAACTTATCCCGTTCTTCGATACCCAGAGTTCATTTATAGCGTCATCTTTCCCTTTTCTTCACATCTCAAGTTATTCCTCTCTTTCCTATAATCGACTTATAACAACCGTAAATGCATTTTCCCTTAAACCTGCCATTTTTGTTTTCAAGGATCTAAGTCTCATGCGCCACTAATACCCCTTATGCCTCATACTCTTTTACTCTTGTGTTGCACTCAACATTGATTTCAAAACCAATCATAATCATGTTGTATTTGTCGTTGATGATAGCCTTACTTTATCGCTTTATCATTGTACGGTAAACTCATATTTCATGGCCACATTCTTCTCTCCAACTTATTCCTTTATATACTTTACTCGTTCTGTCTTAGTGTAGGATATTCGTAGGAGATGCATCTTCCTTTTCTCATAATACGACTACTTCTTAAGCACGCGTACTTCGTATATTTCCTTTTCTTTCTATACCCGTACTTATTCCTTTACATTCTTTCCTCCTCAATTTATCTTATTACCTCCCTCTTTATAATCAATCCTTTATTCCTCGCACAAGGAATCATATTCTTAACTTAGTGCCGCTTTGTCCTTTAGAATATATTACCTCTATACAATCCGTTCTTCGCTTCCAAAACTTATTCTGTTCATTCTGATCATCCCCTCTCATCCTTATTATGCTAATCCTTCTCCTAACAATCGTTCTATTTCATTATTCATCTTCCCGTAGTCTTGGTCTTTTACATCTAGCCAAAGATATCACTCGTGATCTTGATTATACAAATCACCAACTGTTACTACTTTGCCATATCACTTTTCTCTGATTTCGTTTTCAAGTTGACTTCCCCCTTTTGCTTGCTATCATTTCTGTTATTGAGGAACCTCTATGCTGGACTTTCCCCTAACAAGGTCTTATAAGCTTTCTCATCTACGGCCCCATGGCTTGCTTATTGGTTTCACACTTGCATTGACTCTTTATTCATATAGAACATGCCACATCTTTAGTCGTTTCCTCGCTATACTTTGTATTACAGTTCTTGTTACATTCTCATTATACCCTGATCATAACCAACTCTATAGAGTGACACTTCTTGATCTCATTCGCAAGCCTGCTAATGAAATAGAATAAACCTCGTGAAGTAAGCATACTTAACCTGTTACTCTTTCTGATCAGCCCTATTACACTTACCACATAAGTTATCTTACTATTGTATTCACAATCATTATAACCCTTCATATTCGTACCTCTGTCTTCGTGATGCTGTTACTTTATTTTGCTAATAGACTTGTCGTATTTTACTTGTGCTTATCCATCCAATCAATACTTCAGTATCACACTCTATTGGAGTTACCCTTTCTCTTCTATGTCATGTTTTAGTACTACCAGTCTCCTTAATTTACTCTAGTATTTCTCTTTACCATATTAATGTCAATCTTATAATTACTGGTACTATCAATTCAGCACCATTTAACTCATCTCCTTTAAATTCTCTGAAACTTTCGACAGGGTTTCCTCTATATTTCTTACTATCCAAAACCTGCACGAAGCAAATACAAACAATGCCTCACCGGGCTAATATATACATATGACATACCTCAGCCACACAGGGCTCCCAAGTACAAGTAAAAGTACAAAGATGTCGAAACTCACCTCATATATCACACCTCGAGGTATACCTAATCCTTTAGCGATCTACCTTGTTATACCTTCCTATTTACTTTCCCTTTCGTTCTTCAGCTTTACATCTCAATCATACCTCAATATTCTTACCTTACCCGACATACATCTTTCGTATCGATGCTTACCTTTGTACTAATTCATTCAATTTGTTTAATTCACAAACTTATAACTGAATTTATCATTAAGAGATACATTTAAGCAATTCCTCTGCTGTACTTACACTGACTTACCTCATGAAAACCAATCCATTATCATATGAATACATATTCTGATAACGTAGCCTCAACGAAGTGGCTTACCTCTGTAACATCCAATATCATCACTCACTTTCTTCCGACGATACTGTTCTTCTGCTGAAATGAAGGGTTAGTATAAGGAACCTCATTTCCTATGACTTGGCTCTATCGCACGATCTTACATATGTAAGAAGAGTAACCATCCTAAATGCCCTGTAGCCTCCTGTTTACAGATGTGGTGCGCAACACACCCATAAACAAGACTCTACTGGACACGCCTTTGCAGACAACCCCGAGGACGAACTGCTCTGATACCACTTTGTCACATCCTAATTCTGATAAGGCATGATGGGCACCCGACCCTTACTTAGAGCCGAGCGAACCCGCTAGTTCTCATTATACTCATAGTCTTACTAGACTCTGAATCGTGAAATGATGTGCAAAATGAAGGCCTTTCAAAACATTATTTTCATCTTTCTTAACTCAAGTAAAAAGCTGTAATAGTATGAATCCGTAAAGAAATGCATAATGCTACATCGGCTTGCATAACTGCTTACAAGGCTAATGTACTGTTTACATGACTCTGTCTGCAAAAGTATCTAACATAAGATATGATATCCAAACATAAGTATGATATCCCCAACATACCCATAATGTGCGTGACTCAGCTCATGAGAACATACTCCGATGCGGTATCACTCCGAACCAAATGGAGTCTACCAATCCAGCTAACAGCCTGAAACATCCTATAGTCAAACTCCTAGGTAACTTTCCTGCAAAGTAATATTGAGCTGTGTGGCATGAAACACAGCGCCCCCAGGAAAAGGGACGTCAGTACGGATAATGTACTGAGTACGTAAAGCATAATCAATAGCATAATGAAAGCATATGAAATAACATAGTATGGACGAGTTATGAAATGAGAGAGAGCTAGGTATACCTCTAGCGATTCTCGTTGTACTTACTTATCCTCTTTCTACTAGAAAACGTCCTTTTCATACATTTGAAAACATAGTAGTATCATACCCGACCATCAAAGTTCGGTGTCTTACGTACCCAGCCATAATAAAGCTTGGTGTTATATGTACCTGGCCCTACTAAGAATCAATGTTATACGTACCTAACTGCAGTGGTGTGCACGCAATAGATATCATACCCAACCATATAGGCTCGGTGGCACAACATAGCTTTCATACTTTTATAATATGTATACATACATATGTATCCGAGAGAAACATTTTGACACTATCGGGGTGACACAAAGTCTATAAACCCCCGATTTCTATTATTGAACCACCATCATCTTTATCGTCATCACTATTATCATCGTCATCATTATCATCATCACCATTATCGTTGTCATCATTATAATTATCACTATTATCGTCGTCGTCATTATCATTATCACTATTAACATCGTCATCATTATCATTATCACTATTATCGTCGTGATCATTATCATCATCACTATTATTGTCGTCGTCATTTTCATCATCACTATTATTGTCATGGTGCTCGTAACATATCTTTTACCTTTTTCTCATATGAAGCCCTTTATGAACATAGACTCATAATTTTCCGGAATGTAAGAAAGTTATGGAAAAATTAGGAAGATTTATGCCATCGGATTCATGGCTTAGAAGGACAGGGCTAGCCTTACATACCTTTTCGTTTAGCTATTCTATCACTCGATCGTTCCCCTCCAATGCTCACGTCTCTACCTTCAAGAGAGTTCGTATTAACATTAGCTAATCGATCACATGAACATGCTCAACTAAAGCTAGAGAGAATTGGGCAGCATTTCCTTTGTTTATACGACTTTCCTCACATCATATATCAACTCCGAAATATCTATAATAACATTCAGAATATCATAACAAACAATCTTCGTTTACTCTACATTATCAACATTTCACAATTTCACTTCAATTCCTCCATAATCATGGTCATAGTTTACTATTACATTTACTCACATTTAATGCTTATCCCATGTCCTTAATATCATTTATAACATAATCATAATCACAACATATCATGAATCATGACTCATCCCAAGCAACTACTCAAAATCTCATTATTCTCATCTTTGTAACCCATTTTCTATCTCCTTTCATAATCTAAGTCTTTCAACCTCTCAATATCTTACACGACATGGAATGAGCATAAAACTTACCTTAGATAGTGTAGGAATAAGCCTTGGGTGGAAATACTTCACTTGAGCCAAAACCCTAGTTCACCTCCAATGAAATTTCTTGATTTGGATGATCTCTAATGAGTTTCTTACACTTGGTTTTCTTAGTTTGATGAAGTTGATCATAAATTTCTCTTGAGTTCTTATGGATGAAGAGTGGAGAGGGTTCTAGAGAGTTCTTGAAGTGTTGGGTGAAAAATGAAATGAAATAATGAACTTGGTCCCCTTTTTAATAACTTAAAAATCTGACCCGTCGGGAAAATATACAGACACTTACACGGTCCGTATAAGTGACCGTGAAATCGCCCGTTTAACATCTCACTTCCGTGACCATGATACAGCACATTATACGGTCCGTATAAGTGATCGTATAATCCCCTCAATTAGGGACCTTCACTGTGACGATTCTGCGGACCATTATATGGACCGTATAACATTATACGGGCTGTATAATCGGCCGTGCAACCCATGTTTTTTCATGATCTTGTTCTCGTCACTTCGTTTGATCTCCAATCCTTATGGAACCTTCTTGATACTTTTTAACACCTCATTAACGATCTAAGGGACGTTATAATTCTTCTCCAAGACACTATTAAATCATCATTAACTTGTTACTCATAAATCCTTCCCGATACATAACGTATACCTTGCCTTCTCTTGGTAAACTCTCTTCTCTTACCTCGAATGTCTTTGGAATCTCGATTAGAGTCATCAAATACTATTTCTTACTTATTGCAATATCGTATACTTCGTGCCCTTCGTTAGTCTATTCACTGTGCATTAACGGAAAAATTTTCTGAGGTGTAACAATGTGGCTACCTGAAGCTTCGAAAAATCCTTTCTGCCTATTAATGTGGTTACTCCATCTTCTGGCGATCTCCTCGTGCCTACGGGTGGTTAGGCTCCTTCTTCAAGTCATTCTTTCCACGGGAGGGCAAATTTATTCATTTTTATCACCATTCTTACTAGTTGAGCTTGATATATGGTACTCATGTCTCATTAGGCATTCTACATTCTGCTTAGAGTCCTGTTGTTCACAAAATTGTGATATCGTCTTTAATAGTATAGGATTCATTTGCTGTCTTAATCATAGCTTATCTACCTCCCCTCTTGTCAGTCTTACTGCATGTGCCCCTTGTTTTAATGGCCATAAAGTTTTTCATTATGGAGTCACATTCCCCCCTCCCTTACTGCTAATATGTATCCGAGCGTATTCATCAAGAATGCGACGAGTCCTTACATTAGTATGTACTTCTTTCTTTTCATGATATCCTTTGTACGACTGCATGTTCATAACTAAGAATTTCTTTGTGTATCATTTACCTTGAGGTTCCTTTACTTTGCTTGTCACGACTCAACCGGAGGGCCATGACGGGCACCCAGAGCTAGCCTACCGAGTACCTCCTAACATATTTTCATAATCACATCTAAGTAAGCCACATGGCTATCTCATACTTGCCATGAACTAAATGACACAAATTTCATCGGATGTGGGCACCTTTATATAAACATCATTAACTATGTGCATATATACATAAGCCGACAAGGCTATCAAAATGATATACAAAATATGATCCAACAAGGCTATGGGATATCTAGTTACGTACATCTATCTACGAGCCTCTACGAAGAGTATATAATATCATAAAGACGGGATAGAACCCCGCCATGCCCATATGTACGCAAAAGAATAGTACCAACTACTGCAGCTCCAAAAAAGGAGCACTGCTATGCAATCACCGACGAAGTAGCCTAAAGGTCCGATCTGTCTCCCTATCTACTTGTGGGCATGAACACAGCGTCCCCAAACAAAAGGATGTCAGTACAAATAATGTAATGAGCATGTAAGGCATGAATAGTAATATGATAAAAGCATGAAGAATAGCATAAGATAAAAGAACCATTTATACCTCATGATACCTCTTAAGACATTCGTCATGCTTATATAACCTTTCTCTAAAGGAAACATCTCATATATCCATATACATACCTATACAATACCGTATCCGTCCATATAGACTCGGTATTATCCGTACCCCACCATAGTAAGGCTCGGTAATATCCGTACCTAACTGTAGAGGTATGCGCGCAATAGATAATGTGCCCGGCCATATAAGTTTGGTATCACAAAATAGCTATATACACATGTGACATACATGAGTATCCAAAGGAACATTACAACTCTATCGGGGTAACATTGAGTCGGTAAGCCCCCGATTTCTATTTTGGAATCACTAAAGTCACCATCATCATTATCATCATCACTATAAAGATCTTTTACCAATAATATCTTAAGAATCTTGATAGTCATGAACTTCTAACATTCTCTAGGAAGTAGGACATTATGAAAATCATAGGTGGAATGACGACGAGGAAGTCATGCCTTTAGAAAGAAGGGTTAGCCTTACATACCATTATATCTTCTTAATTACTTAACGCTCTCCTTCAAAGTCCAAAATATCCACATTCAAGAGGATTCGTACTAAGCTTAGATCTCAAAGACACTCTTAAGTTCAAACTAGTGCAATTAACGAGCTAACGAAATTTGGGCAGCATTTCCCCTATTTTGTCAACTTCCACCAAATTACAAATCAACTCCAAAACAACAATAATAACGGTCACAATACCATATTCAAGAAGTTACATTAAATTCAATTCTTTTCCTTTCCAAGAGTTACTAAACCTTTATATCAACTCAATCATGTAAATAATAGGAGGATCATACCTTATTATAGAAGAACTTCACCTTCCCGAACTCCTTCCATGACCATGTTTATCACAACCTTGAAGAGAAGCAAGTACAATCACCTTCTATGGATTCTCTTTGGGTTTTGATGTTGATCTTCTCTCTTGATGATATGGAAAGGTGTGGAGTTATAGGGAACCTTAAAGAACTCTTAAGAAGCCTCTATAAGTGTTGGGAAATAAGTGTGGGAAGTTGGAATGGAAATGAGGTCTTTAGGGATTTAAAAAGGTGGCAAAAATCGCATCCCGCTCAAATTTGAGGTGAGTATGCGGCCTAGAATGCGCAGTATGCGGCCGCATACTCCCTCCACCACTTGGGGGTGATGTTGGGCAGTAATCTCACCCAAAATTGGGAGTTTGAAGCCCGTATGCGGCCTAGCATACTGCCCCAACTTCTCCGGTTTTGCGAAATCGCGTTTTTTCGATTCGTTTGACCTCCAATCCTTATGGAACCTTCTTGGCACTTGTATAAAACTGCATTAAACAAATGCATAATTCAAATTCTACATAATATTCCCAAACATGACTCCAACTCCAATTTCTCCAACAAACTTACTTCCACTGTTTCATATGACTTTGAATCTTTAAGACATACACTTAACATTATCAAATAGCCTTCCTAACCTTTTGAGGACTTCATTTCCACTTTAGGCTTGTATTGGTTCACTCATAAGTCAAAAGTCACAAAATTTCCAAGATGTAACATTCGTCCCTCCTTAGGAACATTCATCCTCGAATGTTAGATTCTTAGGGATTCTACAAAATTTTCGCCAGAGTTTCCCCTGTAATATGTCACTACCATCCGCTCATAGCAACCCAAAATATATATCGCCTCATAGGGCTACAACAATAACAAAAACAATAATGGTCACGCGCGACCAAGAAATCATCGAAAGAAAGCATTACATACCTGAGGATAATGGTGCCTCTGTCTGAATCTCCTCTGGGAGTGGAAACAAATGTGGATACCTGAACTTCATATCTTCCGCAGCTTCCCAAGTCATTTATTCGCTATTATTGTTTCTCCATAAAACTTTAACTGAAGTAACATCTTTAGTTCTGAGTCTCCGAACTTATCTATCTAGAATAGCAATGGGAATTTCATCATAGGATAGTTGCTCGGTGACCTGGACATCATCTACAGGTACAATTTTGGATGGATCTCCAATGCCCTTACGAAGCATCGATACATGGAAAACCGGATGGCCCGACTCCAAATCCGAAGGTAGATCTAGCACATAAGCCACCTGGCCTACCTTGCGTTCAATCCAGTAAGGCCCAATATACCGAGGGCTAAGTTTACCATTTTTGCCAAACCTCCTGACGCCTTTCATCGACGACACCTTTAAGAATACCTAGTCATTCACTTGGAACTCTAAGTTTCGTCGGCAATTATCTACATAAGATTTCTGACGACTCTGAGCTTGTAATAATCGATCCTGAATAAGCTTAATCTTTTCCATGGCTTGTTGGATCAAATCTGGCCCTATTAGCTTAGTTTCTCTAACTTCAAACCACCCAACTGGTGATCTGCACTTGCGCCCGTATAAAGCCTCATACGGGGCCATTTGGATGCTGGAATGACAACTATTATTATACGCGAACTCTATAAGAGGTAAGTGATCATCCCAACTACCTCAAAAATCTAACACACATGCCCGTACCATATCCGCAAGAGTCTGAATTGTGCGCTCAGCTTGTCCATCAGTCTGTGGGTGAAATGTTGTAGTAAGACTTACCTGAGTCCCCAAATCTTCTTGGACAGACTTCCAGAAATTAGTTGTTAACTGGGTTCCTCTATCAGAAATAATAGATACTGGAATACTATGGAGTCGTACTATCTCTTTGATATAAAGCGTTGCATAATCCTTGGCTACGTATGTAGTTTTGATAGGTAGAAAATGAGCCGACTTCTTAAGTCTATCCATAATTTCCCATATGGAATCATACTTCCACTGATAATGAGGTAAGCCTGTAATGAAATCCATATTAATCACTTCTCATTTCCAAGTCAGAATTTCCATAGGTTGCAACAATCCACCAGGCTTTTGATGCTCAATTCTTACTTGCTGGCAGTTAGGACATCGAGAAACGAACTCTGCTAGGTCTTTCTTCATTATGTCCCACCAATAACTAGATTTAAGATCATACTACTTTTTCGTCGCTCCCAGATGAACAGAATAATGGGAACAATGGGCTTCCTCCAAAATCGGGTGATATGATCCAACTACATCAGGAACACATAATCTGCCTCAACACCTGAGAACTCCATCTGCAGAAATTTCAAAGGATGACTTATTCGTCTAAGGAAGTGTATTTCTATAATGAACTAATATGGGATCCTCATACTGGCGTTCTTTCACCTCAACCACTAGCGACGAAACAGCTGAATTCTGAATGGTAACTCCTATATTGCCCAAGTCCATTACCCGAACTCCTAGGCTAGCTAAATGTTGATGCTCCGGAGCTAACTCTCTCTTCTTTGGCTGAACCTCACATAAGCATCCCATATATCTACGGCTAAAAGCATCAGCTACAACATTCGCCTTCCCAGGATGATATAGAATACTAACATCATAATCTTTCAACAATTCCAACCATCGCCTTTGTCGTAAATTCAACTCCTTCTGCTTGAAAATATACTGGAGACTCTTGTGATATGTATAAATATCAACGTGAACACCATACAAATAACGTCTACCCATCTTTAATGCATGAATCACTGCAGTTAACCCAAGATCATGGGTTGGATAGTTTTTCCTGTGTTTTCGCAACTGCCTCAAAGCATAAGTAATAACTTTACCATGCTGCATTAATACACAACCTAACCTCATGCCTGAAGCATCACAATACCCATATAGCCATCCGGTCCTTCTGGAAGTGTCAGAACCCGGGCTGAAGTCGATCTATCTTTCAGCTCCTGAAAACTACGCTCACAAGCATCCGTCCATTGAAATTTAACTTATTTCTGAGTCGGTTTCATCAATGGTGCAAAAATAGAAGAAACACTTTCTACAAACTTTTGTAATAACCTGCCAAACCCAGAAAACTACGAACATCTGTAGGTGTAGTAGGTCTCGGCCAAGTCTTTACAGCTTCAATCTTCTGGGTATCCACCCGAATACCATCAGCTGAAAAAATATACCCCAGAAAAGTCACAGAATTCAACCAAAACTCACATTTTGAAAATTTTACAAATAGCTCCCCAGCCTGAAGAACTCTAAGGACAGTTCATAAATGATCTGCATGCTCTGCCTCAGATCGTGAGTATACCAAGATATCATCGATAAACACAATCGCAAATAAGTCTAGGAAAAGTCTGAACACATTATTCATCAAATCCATGAACACTGCCGATGCATTAGTCAATCCGAACATTACCCGAAACTCGAAATGACCATATCCAGTTCTGAAGGCCGTCTTTGGAATGTCCTTCTCCCTAATTCTCACCTAATGATACCCGAATATTTAATCTATTTTTTAGAACCATTTATCACCCTACAACTGATCGAATAAATCATCAATTCTTGGGAGCAGATATTTATTCTTGATCGTCACCTTACTCAACTATCTGTAATCAATACACATTCGCAAGAAGCCATCTTTCTTTCTTAAAAGCAATACAAGGGTTCCACACGGCGACGAACTAGGCCTAATAAAGCCTTTCTTGAGAAAATCCTTCAATTGCTCCTTTAACTCTTTCAACTCTGCAGGAGCCATTCTATAAGAATAAATAGATATGGGTTTAGTGTCCGGTAGCACATCAATAGCAAAATCAATCTGTCGCTCTGGTGGAAGGCCTAGAAGTTCGTCCGGAAACAAATCTAGAAACTCATTCACTACAGGGACAGATTTAAGAGTTGTCGACTTTGCCTCTATATCTTGAACCCGGATTAAATGATAAATGTAACCTTTAGCAATCATCTTTCTTTCCTTGAGATAGGAAATAAACCTACCTCTTGGGGACGCTGATTAATCTTTTACTCTAAAACTAGTTCTCCCAGAAACTAGAAATGAACCATTTTTGTCCTACAATCAACATTGGCATAACAAGAAGCCAACCAATCATACCCATAATGACATCAAAATCTACCATTTTTAGCTCATTTAGATCAACCATAGTATGAGGGTCACAAATCACAACCATACAATTTCAATATACCCGACTAGCTATTACTGGGTCACCGATGGGAGTGGACACTTCAAAAGGCTTAATCGGCTTGGTTTAACCCCAATACGATCGGCAATATAGGGAGTAATATATGACAATGTAGAACCTGGATCAATCAATGCATACACATCATGAGAAGATACCGATAATATACTTGTGACAACATCAAGGGAGGACTCTAGATCCTGTCGCTCACCTAGTGCATAAATACGATGCTGAGGACCACTGGAACTGGGCTCTCCTCCACTGCCCCTACCACGACCTACTGGTGTCTGTGAGCCTTTCCCCAGAGGGCGTATAGATGATGAAGAACCAGCTGCTGACCCTGTAGGCTGAGTTGTACCCCTACCTCCTCGGGATGGACACTCCCGCATAATATGGCCAGACTGGCTGCAAGCATAGCAAACATCCAAACCTAATCGGTACTGTCCCCAATGTAGCTTACAGCACTGAGGGAATCGTAGTAAAGGTGGTCTCATCTGGCCTGAATCACCCCTATACTGAGAACCCGATGCTCTGAAACTCTGACCGAGTCCGGAGAGAACAGGGCGATCAAATCTCTGCCCGAAAATCATGGAGGTGCACTAGTCGCTGAATGGCCTGAGTGTATAGAATAATGCTGCCTCTGACCTCTTCTAAGCTCACTAACAGGACCTAAGGATCTAGCCTTCTTTCTGTAACCCCTATCATACTCATGCTCATTCCCTCACTGTTGCTGCCGCTATTCCAAATTCTGAGCATGGGCCTGGATGCGAGAAATATCCACACCATCCTGAAGTGAAGCCGCCAACACTCATCAATTGGATGTGTCTCTAAGCCATTAACAAACCGGTGCATGCAATCTCCCATATCAGCAACCATGGCCGGAGCATACATAGCCAAAGAATTGAAATGGAAGCTATACTCTAGGGCACTCACATTTCCCTGTCTAAGATTCAGGAACCTATCAGCTCTAGCCCGTCGAACCTCTGTAGACAAATAATGTCGGAACAAAGCATCCAAAAACTCTTGTCATCCCGGGGGAGGTGCATTGACTCCTTTAGAAGAAATCTAAACTGTATACTAAGGAACCGCAACATACTGTAATCTAAAGGAGGCCAACTCTACCAACTCCACATCCAAAGCATGTATTATCCGCAAGGTTCTCAACATTCCATCTATAAAACATTGTGGGTCCTCATTCGATTTTGACCCAAAGAATTTCGGAGGGTTCAAACTAATAAAATCACGGGCTCTAGCATTGACAGCTCTATCTCAATGTCCCGTACCTTGCCGCTTGGCCTGAACGGTGACTAACTGAGTCAGCAAATGGATGGCCTCTTTCACCTCTTGCCTTGAGGCCTCTAGTGGAGGAACTGGGGGTACTGGAGCTGGAGCTGAGGCTCCTTCATACTTCTCTGAAGCAGGCGGTGAGTGAGAGGACCGATAAGGAACCTCATTATGAGACTCACCCTCCTATATATCTATAGGAAGCACCTGCTCGGTTCTCCTACCTGCCACTGTCTTGCCCTTTTGCGATGCAGTAGGTTTTCTCTTTGCAGGCATCACTGAAAACATAACACACGGTTAAGAAAAGGGTAATTCTTATATCATGGCTCTATCGCACGATCTAGGATAAGGAAGAAGGTCATTCATTCCTAAATGCCCGCGGCCTCCTGTTTATAAGTATGGCACGCTTCGCACCCATAAATAAGATTCTACTGCACACGTCTTGTGGACACACCCTAGGACGAACTGCTCTGATACCACTTTTATCACGACCCAACCGGAGGGCCATGACGGGCATCCAGAGCTAGCCTACCGAGCACCTCCTAACATATTTTCATAATCACATCGAGGCGAGTCACATGGCTATCTCATACTTTCTATGAACTAAATGACATAAATTTTATCGGATGTAGGCACCTTTATATAAACATCATTAACTATGCCCATATGTACACAAGCCGATAAGGCTATCAAAATGATATACAAAATATGATCCAACAAAGCTATGGGATATCTAGCTACGTACATCTGTTTACGAGCCTCTACAAAGAGTATATAATATCATAAAGACGGGACAGGACCCCGCCATGCCCATATGTACGCTAAAGAATAATACCAACTACTGCAACTCCGGATCAAAAGGAGCACCGCCATGCAATCACCGACGAAGTAGCCTAAAGGTCCGGTCTATCTCTCTGTCTACCTGTGGGCATGAACACAGCGTCCCAAGACAAAAGAACGTCAGTACGAACAATGTTCTAAGCATGTAAGGCATGAATAGTAACACGATAAAAGCATGAAGAATAGCATAAGATAAAAGAACCATTTATACCTCATGATACCTCTTAAGACATTCGTCATGCTTACTTAACCTTTCTCTACAGGAAACATCTCATATATCCATATATACATACCTATACAATACCTTACCCGGCCATATAAACTTTGTATTATCCGTACCTGACCATAGTAAGGCTCGGTAATATCCGTACCCAACTGCATAGGTATGCGCGCAATAGATATCGTACCTGGCCATATAAGTTCGGTATGAGAAAATAGCTATATACATATATGACATACATGAGTATCCAAAGGAACATTACAACTCTATCGAGGTGACATTGAGTCAGTAAGCCCCCGATTTCTATTTTGGAAACACTATAGTTATCATCATCACTATGAAGAGCTTTTACCAAAAATATCTTAAGAATCTTGATAGTCATGAACTTCTAACATTCTTTAGGAAGTAGGACATTATGAAAATCATTGGTGGAATCACGACGAGGAAGTCATGCCTTTATAAAGAAGGGTTTGCCTTACATACCTTTACGTCTTCTTAATTACTTAACGCTCCGCTCGAAAGCTCGCAAAATGTACATTCAAGAGGATTCTGTTACACCTTCCGTTTTGTTGCAAGGAAATTTTAGCTTCTTGGCGGTATGTACCTTCAGTTTGGTAATCCACACCAGAGTTTTGGATATGAGATATTTTGCCTTGTATATGTACTGGAGTATAGTTATGCATTATCAACATTATGAGGGAATTAGTAGTGAAACGAATCGAAGTGGGGCAAAATGGAGCAATTCAGAAAAACTGCTGAAACCAGTCACCGTCAACGGCCCAAAGGACGACTGTTGACACGTCGACGAGCAGTCGTCTGGCACCATTAACATAGTTCTGCAATCAGGCATCTCAGGCGGTAGTTCGACGGGGATGTCAACAGACTATCGATACGTCGACGACCATCGACCCTGCTCGTCGATCCGCGGATCTGGAACATTCCAGCCCTGATTATAAATATAAGATCCCATGTTTTTATTCCATTATTCTCCCAAAAACATATCCTACATCTCTCTAGAACTCTCCAAAACCCTCCCTTTATTTCTGCAACAAATCTATACCAAGAAACCAAGATCAAAAGCCATGATTTATAGATTCATGTACTAGGCAGCCTATTAGGGTTTGTGAAGAGTAAGAACTTCTTTGGTATACAAGTGGGGGATTTCATTCCAACGGAGTATTTTGACTCAAGGCTTATTCCTAGGTGACTAGGGTGAGTTTTTTGTTTATTTCATGTTATTAAGAGTATTGAGAGATTGAAAGACTTGGATTAGGGACGGGAAGAGAATATGGAGTGTAAATATGAAAGTAGTAATATTCTTGAATCATGACTTGACTTGAATCATCGTTCATGATATGTAATGAGTATAATCTTGCTATGAATAGTATTAAAGATGTTGTAGAGTCCTTGTATGAGGATGGATATGATATGGTGCCATAGCTAGAGTTATGAAGGATTTTGATAGGGAATGTTGAGGATGTGATAATGTCTAGCTTGATGAAGTTATTGATTAAGATATTGTGGGTGTTGTTATTGATGTTGGGAGTTGTTTATTACGTGGAGGAAGTCATCGAAATAAAGGAGATGTTACCCAATTTTCGTTAACTCTTAGAATTGAAGTCTAAGTATGTCTTCAATTATCTAATCTTAGTACGAATTCCTTTAAAGGTAGAATCGCAAGCTTGCGAGGCACGCAATTAGACGATAGAGTTGAAGATATACAAAGGTATGTAAGGCTAGCCCTTCCTTCAAAGGCTTGATTCCTATATATATTTTAATTTCTCTCCGGTAATTCCCATGACCTTCTTACATTCCAAAAGATGAAAGCTAAAGAGTATTAAAAGTCTCCTAGGAGATAGAGATGAGATGTGTTCCATGATAATGATATGATGCTATTCATTATTTATACCCTCACCTTATAATGCTAGTTCCTTCAAGGTGAGACATGATGATCATGACTACTCCATAATGGAATTGGGGGTCCTCGACCTTACGTCACCCCGAAAGAGTTATAATTGTCTTGAGTCCTTATGTATGCTTCATAACAAGTATATGATGATGAGATTGCACCGCACTTAGATGGCCGGACATGTCACCGCGAAGGCGGGCTGCATATGGATACACCGTGCCTAGATGGCCGGATGTGACACCGCTAAGGCGGGCTGCTTATGATTACACCGCGCCTAGACGGCCGGACATGACACCACTAGTGGACGGCGTGCGATGGTTACCCGGACGCGGGTTAACGATGATAGTATATGTGATACGCATAACATGTGTTTTCTTTTAAAAGGTTAAGCAGGTTATATCTTTGCCTCATATTTTATGATTCCTTTATAATGTTAGTATTATTCATGCCTTACATACTTAATACTTTATTCGTACTGACGTCCTTTCTTTTTTGGACGCTGTGTTCATGCCCACATGTAGATAAGAGATGGTGCAGACCCGTAGGAGCTCATCTTATCGGCGGATCTACAGGAGCACTCCACTACTCCGGAGGTGCTACTTATGGTCATATTATTTTGTGTATATATATTTTGGATATGACAGAGTCCTGTCCCGTCCTTATGTCACAGTACTCTAGTAGAGGCTCATAGATACAGATGCGTGGGTAGTTGATACCTTATGGATATATCGGTGTACATTTTGTATATCATTTTGTAGCCATGAGGGCTTATAAACATGTGTGTGTGTGTGTGTATATATATGTGTGTGAATGAAATATTGCCTTTGAGTTTGTGAATATTCAAGCTGGGTATGTTGATTAGCATATTAAGTGGTGCTCGGTAGTCAGTTCCAGGTACCCCCAAGTCGGGTCGTGACAAAAGTGGTATCAGAGCAGTTCCATCCTAGGGTATTTCTACAAGCCGTGTCCAGTAGTGTCTTGTTTATGGGTGTGAAGCGCGCAACACCCATAAACAGGAGGCTGTGGGGTATTTAGGAAAATGACCATTCTTCTTCTCATTAAATCGTGTCATAGAGCCATGTTATAAGATTTCTCCTCTCTAATTGTGCGTTGTGATTTCAGCGATGTCGGTAAAGAGAAAAACAACAGCCGCCTAGATGGGCAAGACTGCGGCAGAAAGGCCGACGGAAAGGGAGCCACCAACAGATATAGAAGAAGGTGAATCTCATAATGAGGATCCATCCAATACCTCTCACACTCTGCCTATTCTATAAGAACAAGAGGGGGCTTCGGCTCCAGCTCCTAAGCCTCCAGTTCCTCCACCGGGTGCTTCGGGTCAACAAATGACCGAAGCTATTCAGCTATTGACATTGCTAGTTACCGCTTAGGGATAGCGGCAACGTATGATTCCAAGTGATAAGGTGACTAGTGCTACAACCCGTGATTTTATGAGTTTAAATCCCCTAGAATTTATTGGGTCAAAGCCGAATGAAAACCGCAAGGTTTTGTTAATGAAATGCTGAGAACCTTGAGAATCATCCATGCCTCTGATACTGAAATTGTGGAGCTAGCATCTTATAGACTCCGGGATGTGGCGGTTCTTTGGTATAATAACTGGATATATCTTCATGGAAGGAAAATGCACCTCCCCCGGTTTGGCAAGAATTTATGGATGCCTTTCTTCGTCATTATTTGCCACCCGAGGTTCGAAGGGCCCATTCTTATAGGTTTCTGAATTTAAAGCAAGGGAATATGAGTGCTCGGGAGTATATTCTTCGTTTTAATTCATTAGCCCGGTATGCTCCCACTATGGTAGCCGATATGGGAGATAGAGTACACAGATTTGTGAGTGACTTGGGGCCACATTTGTTCAAAGACTGCTTGACAACTTTATTGCAAGTGGGGATGGATATTTCCCGTATTTAGGCTCATGCCTAGAACTTAGAAGAGCAGAAACATCCGCAAAGGGGTGAGCGCGATATTGATAGAGGGCAGAGTAAGAGGGTCAGATCTGTTGGTGCCGGCAGCGACTATAGAGGGGGATCGAGGCAGTCATAGTCTAGACAATCAGGCCAGTTGGCGACTAGTGCACCTCTTCGGTTTGCAGGTGGGAGATTTGTCCGCCCCATTCATTCAGGACAGGGTCAAATCTCGGGAGCTTCGGGTTTCCAGTTTGGAGGCGATTATAGTCAAAGGAGACCACCGGTTCCACGATGTAGTCAGTGCAGAAAGTTACATTCGGGCCCCTGTCGCCAAGGTTCAGATGCTTGTTATGTTTGTGGGCAGACTGGGCACGTGATGCATGATTGTCCCTCGAGGTACGGTAGAGGTGGGGTTCAGCCCACAGGATCTGCAGGCGATTCTTCCTCGTCTGTGCGCTCGGTCGGGCAGGCTCCCCAGATTCCCGCAGGCCATGGTAGGGGCAGAGGAGAATCGTCCAGTTCAGGTGGCACCCAGCCCCGTATCTATGCTTTAGCCGAACGTCAGGATCTTGAATCCTTCCCTGATGTGGTTATAGGTATACTATCTATATTCTCTCACGACTTTTATGCAGTGACAGACCATTTGCGTATTGTCCTTGGAATTCTTCGGACTTGAAAGTTGTATGCAAAATTTTCAATATGCGAGTTTTGGCTAAATTTGTGACTTTTCTGGGCTATATTGTCACGACCTGACAAGGGGGCCATGACGGGTACCCGGAGCTGACTACCGAGCACCACTCATCCTGCTAGTCATCATACCCAACCTTAACATACACGATCTCAAAGATGACATATATCTACATATATAAGCTCTCATTGCTACAAAAATGATATACTAATATACAATGATGGACTCATAAGATCATACCAGCCACACATACGTATCTCGGAGCATCTACTAGAGTGCTAGATATAAGGACGGGAAAGGACCCCGTCGTGCCCAAGTATGTACACAAAAGAATATCTCAAAATAGCACCTCCGGAATAATGGAGCGCTCCTGTAAATTTGTTCATGGCTTCTATGGATCTGAACTGTTTCCTTGTCTACCTGTGGCATGAATACAACGTCCAAAAAGAAAGGACGTCAGTACGAGCATTGTATTGAGTATATAAGGCATAAACACTAACAGCATATCAATGAAACAAGGAGACATAAAGTAAGAAACAACCTGTATCTGACTGACACTTACATCTGAAATAATGCATGCTAACTTACTTCATAACATCATATCATGTGTGCATATGTATATATATATATATATATATATATATATATATATATATATATATATATAAGCTTCCGGACAATACAGGTACGGTGTGATCATCAGTAGCCCACGTCCAGGCCTCCCGCATCCGGGGTAACCATCTCATGCTGGCCACTAGTGGTGTCTGTCCATGCCGTCTAGACATGGTGTATACGCTGCCCGTCTTAGCGGTATCTGCCCAGCCATATATATGCGGTGTGATATCATTATCATATACTTATCATGAATAATGTATAAAACTCAAAGACAGGCTATAACTCTATCGGGGTGACGTAAGGTCGTGAACCACCGATTCCATTATGGAGTATTCATAAGCATTCTGCCTCACCTTGAAGGAATTAGCATATAAGATGAGTGTATAAAATAAACAACATCAATGAATCGTAATTAGGATCATTAGCTTTAGAATCTTTAGACTCAACTCGTCATCATCACTATCATACTCATGACATATCTCATTTCTTTATCTGATGTGAACCTCTTTATAATCATTGACTCATAGTTTCCGAAATGTAAGAAAGTCATGGAAAGATAGGAGGATTTATGTCATAGGAGTCATGCCTTAGAAAGAAGGGACTATCCTTACATACCTTTTCGTTTAGCTACGATATCACTTGAACGTTCCTCTCCAATATTCACGTTTCTGCCTTCAAGAGAGTTCATACTAACATTAGATAATTGATAACATAGGCATGCTTGAACTAAAGCTAGAGAAAATTGGGCAGCATCTCCTTTGTTTATACAACTTTATCCATATCATATATCAACTCCCAAACGTCAAAAATAACATTCATAATATCGTAAGCAACAATCTTCATTCACCCTACCTTACCCACATCTCCATATTTCACTTCTAATCATCCATAACTATGGTCATAGTACACTATTACATTCATTCCTATATAATGTTTGTCCTATGTTCTCAATGTCATTTATAACATATTTATAATCACAACATGTCAAGGATCATGATTCATTCTAAGTTATTACTCAAAAATGTCACTATTCTTGTATTTGTAACCCATTTTCCATTTCCTTCCATAATCCAAGTCTTTCAACCTCTCAATACTTTAAACAACATGAAATGATCATAAAACTTACCTTTGATAGTGTGAGAATGAGCATTGGGTGGCCCACTTCCAAAGAGATTCCTTGTCTTGGATGAACCCTAGTGAGCTTCTTACACTTAATTCCCTTGGTTTGATGAAGTTGATCCTTAATTTCTCTTTGTTTCTTATAGATGAAGTGTGGAGAGGGTTCTAGAGGATTCTGGAGGTGTGGAGTGAAAATGAAATGAAATAAATGAGGTTGGGGCCCCTTATATCAACATAAAATCTTTCCTGACTCGGTTATACAAACACACATACGGTCCGTATAATTTATATGGGCCATATGTGTGACCGTATATTTGTTCAAGTGAAGAACCCTTTTCTGGGTAGCTTATACGGTCAAACATACGGGTTGTATCTTTTATACGGTTCGTATAGAGGACCGTACAATGCTGAGTTCTCCGAAACTTGTCCTCGTCAACTCGTTTGATCTCCAATCCTCATGGAACCTTCTTAACACTTGTTTAACACTTCATTAACAAGCTAAGGGATGTTATAACACTTCTTTTAAGACATCATTAAGACAACACTAACTCGGTACATTGTAAATCCCTTCCGAAACACAACGTATACTTCGCCTTTCCTAACGAACTTTCTTGTCTTACCTCAAACGTCTTTGGAATCTTAATGGGAACCGTTAAGTACTACTTCTTACTTGTGGAAACATTCTATACTTCTTTTCCTGCGCTAATCCATTCACTGTGCAATGACATGAGTTTTTTCCGAGGTGTAACATTCTTCCCCCCTTTAAAAACATTTGTCCTCAAATGTTAAGTTCTCGGGAATTCTACGAAAATTTCGGAAGAGTTTCCCCTGTAATATGTCACTACCATCCTGTCACAACAGCCCACAATAATAATGCCTCACAGGGCTACAACATAATAGCAATATATATGTGGTCACACACGACTAATAGCACGAAAGGAAAGCATGCATACCTTATAATGTTAAGGTCTCATCATGGATCTCTTCCGGGGGCTGGAACAAGTGAGGGTACTTAGACTTCATATTTTCTTCCGCTTCCCAAGTCAATTCTTCTCGGTTATTATTTCTCCATAAAACCTTGACTGAAGCTACTTCTTTGTTTCTAAGCTTCCTTACTTGCCTATCTAATATGGCAATGGGTACCTCTTCATAAGTCAACTTTTCTGTCACTTCCACATCATCTACCGGTATGATCTTACTAGGATCTCTGGCAGACTTACAGAGCATTGAGACATGGAAAACCGGATGGATCGATTCAAGTTCCGAGGGTAAGTCCAATTCTTATGCTACTTGACCCACCTTGCAGACAATCTTATAAGGTCCAATGAACCGAGGACTTAACTTTCCCTTCTTACCAAATCTCATTACGCCTTTCATTGGTGATACTTTCAGAAATACCCAATCATCAACTTGAAATTCTAAGTCTCGCCGACGGTTGTCCGCATAATATTTCTGGCGACTTTGGGCTGTCGCTAATCGATCTCGGTTAACCTTGACCTTTTCCACTGCCTGTTGAATCAACTCAGGGCCTATTAGCTATACTTTGAACCACCCAATTGGGGATCTGAACTTTCTTCCATATAGAGCTTCGTACGGTGCCATCTGAATACTAGAATGATAATTGTTGTTATATGCAAACTCAATAAGGGGTAAGTGGTCATCCCAACTACCATCAAAATCTAGTGCACATGCCCGTAGCATATCTTCCAAGGTCTGAATAGTGCGTTCGGCTTGCCCATCAGTTTGTGGATAAAATGCTATACTAAACTTTACCTGAGTGCCCAAACCTTCTTGGAAAGACATCCAGAACTTAGCTGTGAATTGTGCTCCTCTATCAGTAATAATGGATACCGGACGCCATGAAGTCGCACAATCTCTCTAAGGTACAATCTTGCATAATCTTTTGCTAAATATGTAGTTTTGACTGGAAAAAAATGAGCTGATTTCGTGAGTCTATCCACGATCACCCATATGGAATCATACTTGCTTGGGGAACAAGGTAACCCTACAATAAAATCCATGTTAATCACTTCCCATTTCCAAGTAGCAATCTCTATGGCTTGCAATAATCCCCCTACCTTTTGATGCTCAATTTTCACCTGTTGGCATTTTGGACATTGAGCAACAAATTCTGGTATGTCCTTCTTCATTCCATTCCACCAATACATTAGCTTGAGATCATGGTACATCTTTGTCGCTCCTGGGTGAATAGAATACCGAGAATAATGAGCTTCTTCTAGAATTCGACGACGTAGTTCCCTAACATTCTGAACACATAGCCTGCCTCGGTATCTAAGAACTCCATCTAAAGAAGTTTCAAATGGAGACTTTTCTTTCTCATGAGACGTATCTCTATAGTGGCTCATCTGAGAATCTTCATATTGACGCTCATTCACCTCCATATCCAAGGACGAAACAGTTGGATTATTAATATCAATTCCTACACTGCCTGAATTAATTAAATGAACTCCAAGGCTGGCTAGCTGGTGGAGCTCACGAATTAATTCCTTCTTCTCCGGAGGAGCCTCACATAGGCTACCCATTGATCTGCGGCTAAGTGCATCAGCTAATATATTTGCCTTTCCGGGGTGGTATAAAATACTCACGTCATAATCTTTCAGTAGCTCTAACCATTGCCTCTGTCGTAGATTTAACTCCTTCTGCTGGAAAATATATTGGAGGCTCTTGTGATCTGTATAAATATCTACGTGAACACCATACAAATAGTGTCTCTACATCTTTAATGCATGAATAACCGCAGCCAATTCGAGATCATGAGTTGGGTAGTTCTTTTCATGTTTTCGCAACTGCCTTGAAGCATAGGCTATGACTTTACCATGTTGCATCAACACAAATCCTAATCCCACACCAGAAGCATCACAATATACGACATAACCATTTGGCCCTTCTGGAAGTGTCAAGACTGGGGCTGAAGTTAATCTATCTTTCAATTCCTTGAAACTGCACTCACAGGCGTCAGTCCATTGAAATTTAGCTGACTTCTGGGTTAGTTTTGTCAATGGTGCTGAAATAGAGGAAAACCCTTCCACAAACCTTCTATAGTAACCTGCCAACCCCTGGAAACTACAAACTTCTATAGGCGTTGTAGGCCTTGACCAAGTCTTCACAGCCTCTATTTTCTGAGTATCAACCCGAACACGCTTAGCTGAAATAATATGGCCCAGAAATGTCATATAATTCAGCCAAAACTCACATTTCGTAAACTTAGCATACAATTCGTGAGTCCGAAGAATCCCAAGGACAATGCGCAAATGGTTTGCATGCTCGGATTCAGTCCGAGAGTATACTAGAATATCATCAATAAACACGATTAAGAACAGATCTAAGAGAGGCCTGAATACATTATTCATCAGATTCATGAACACTGACGGAGCATTAGTTAATCCAAATGACATCACTCGGAATTCATAATGGTTATATCTCGTTCTGAAAGTCGTCTTGGGAATATCTTCTTCTCTAACTCTCACCTGATGATAACTGGATCTCAGATCTATTTTGGAAAACAACTTGGCACCTTGTAATTGATCAAACAAATCATCAATTCTTGGGAGAGGATATTTGTTCTTAATTGTCACATTATTCAGTTGCCTATAATCAATGTACATCCGTAGGGAACTATCTTTCTTCCTCACAAATAGAACGGGTGCTCCCTACGGTGATAAACTGGGCCTAATAAATCCCTTCTCGAGCAAATCCTTCAGTTGTGCCTTTAGCTCTTTCAATTCTACAGGAGACATTCGGTAAGGAGGAAGAGAGATAGGCTTGGTGTCCGGTAACACATCAATAGTGAAATCAATTTATCTTTCTGGAGGAATACTGTTACACCTCGGAAAAGTTTCCGTGAGTCTACAATGAATAGATCAACAAAGGGTATGAGTGTGCGGTGTTTTACTAAGTAGGGAATGACGATTCATGAATTTTTGGAAATAAGAAAGTTGTAGAAATTCATTTCAGTCCAGTGGTCGTAAAGCACAATACGACCCGTAAAGTGCGATCGTCCTCCAACACTCCAAGAAATTCAACTTTCTGTTAAATGTTGAAATGGTAGAACACGACCTAGAATATGGACCGTAAATCGAAATACGGCCCGTAAACCTCAATCGTAAATCACCATGATGACAACCAACCCTTCTGTTTTTGATATGCTTAAATACGGCTATGAAGGACGGACCGTAAACCGTGGTTCACGACCACTGTACACCCCGACTGTTGATCATTAAAAATCAGACTTTGAGTTATTAAAAGGGACCCAAGCCTCATTTTATTTCATTTTCTCATCTACACAACTCAAGAGCTTTCTAGAGAATTCTCCAAACACTTCATCTACAAGAAGGACCAAGGGAAATTAAGATCAACAACATTAAATTCATGAATCAATGTCTATGAAACTCAACTGAAGTTCATCCAAACCAAGAGATCCCAAAGGAGGTGAAGTAGGGTTTTGGTAAAAGAGGAGAGGCTTCACTCCAGGCTTGTTCCACCAACCTATAAGGTAAGTTTGATGACTTTTCCATGATGACTAAAGTATTTATATGGTGAAACACTTGGATTATGAGAGGGTTTAATAAATGCGTCATAAAATGTGAATAGTGTTATAATTGAATGATAGTGGGATTGAATCATGAATGTTGATGTGTTGTGAGTATAAAGATGTTATAAATGACGTGTAGACCATGAAATGGGTGTGTGGTACGAGAAAACATGATAATAAGCTAGAACCCATGAATGTGAAAATTTGGAGAAAAATGGTGGATTTTGCTCAATGTATATAAATGATGATTGTTGATTACAATATTGTGAGTGTTGTTGTGAGAGTTTGGGAATTGATATTGCACACGGGAAAAGTAGTACGAACAAAGGAAATGCTGCTCAATTTTTCCTAGAAATAACGATGCGTTCCTATAGTCGGTTAACTAATGTAATATGCATTCTCTCATGAAGTTAGCAACGTGATATTGAAGGGGATCAAGTGAACGATAGCTTAACTAAGCGACAAAGGTATGTGAGGCTAGTCCTTTTCTTTCTATGGCATGAATCCCATAATATGATTCTTCTCCCTTTCCATGATTCTCCTATATCACGGAAAGCCAAGAGCCTAAGATCATGAATAGCTATATGAGTCAAGAGAAATGATATGACGTTATTATAAAGTAAATGATGTTGTTCCTTGTATACACTCACCTTATATACTAATCCTTTCAAGGTGAGGCAGAATGCTCATATATGTCCATAATGGAATGAAGGGTTCACGACCTTACGTCACCTCGATAGAATGCAGTGGTGCTAGAGTCTTTATGCATGTATGATGACAAGTATATTTTGATAAGCATATTATTATAAGTATTGTATGATGAGCATGTCATCATTGCATCACACCAGGCCTAGTTGGCCGGGCAGTCACCGCGAAAGCGGGCAGCTATACGATACACCATGGCCAGTTGGCATGGGCAGACACTACTAGTGGGCGGCATGAGATGGTACCCCGGACACGGGAGGCCTGGACGCGGGCTAATGTTATTGATTATTACACTGATCCGACATGGACGGGCAGCTTACATATTATGCATATGTGATATGATGATGAGTATGAGTAAGATAGCATGCATTACTTCTCTTATGATGGTTATTCAGATCCAGATGTTCCATACTGATGTTCTCATTATATTATTGTTGCCTTTCTTCATTGTTTATGCCTCTCATACTCAGTAAAATATTCGTGCTTGTTATATCCCGTATTTTTGCACATTTGGATAAATCGAAATAATTGTGACTAGTAAGAGATAAGGTAATATTTTTGATTTTATTTAATACATAAGTTGTTCATGAAAATATTGATGCGGAAATATTGACGAAGGCTAAGGGAAAAATTGGAAATTTGGAAATTAGTTTCATGAATTACAAAAAATTAACCATGGAAAGATTGGGCTTGGAAAAAAAAAGAAAGAGAAATGAGCCCAAAGCCCAAGTGTGGCCGGCCAAGGCCCACTTGGGAATTTTAATCCAAGTCAATAAAAGGGATGACTACTATTATTATCATCCCATTTCAAGAACTTTCAAGAAAAAGAAAAGTGAGAGCCAAGAACAAGGGGTTTCGGCCAAGAGAGAAAAAGAAAGAATTTCTTTTTGAAGCCTTTCCATCTTGATCCAAAAAAATTGATTCTTCTAGTATTCCTACTAATTCAAAGACCCTCTTTAACGTGGTATAATTATTGAAGCAAGAAAACTACTCTTGGTGGCAAGTTCAAAATTCTAGTCAAGTGGAAATTTAAGGAAAAAGGTAAGAATTCTTATTTTTTTATATGTTATGGAAGGTTTATATATGATGTAGTAAGTAGAATTGAGTGAAAATCATGGAAATAATATGTGTTGTGTGTGGGCCGTGTGGGTGTGTGTGTGTAGAATGGTGGCCGTGTGTTGTTGAATGTGGAGGAGAGGTGAATTAATTTTATTTAATATGTTAGTTGTGTTGTTGTGGACTTTATAATGCAAATGAAGGTTTAATGGTTCAAGTCGGCATTGAAATTGGTTGTGGGTTGTTGTAGGAAATAATGCGATTTTAATATGGTTTTATGTAATTGTGAGAATCAAGTTGCTAAAGTATGAATTGTTGTTGTAGTTTACGAATTTGAAAGAAGGAAATGTGTTGTTGCATTTGTAGAGTTTCGGGTGGAATAGGGTTTGGTTGGATTGTTTTGAATGTTGTGCGGGTTACTAATGTTAGAATATGTTCCAAATAGATTGTTGGTATTGTTGAAATGATTGTTGGTATGGTTGTTGATAAATTTGGCCGAGTTGAATTCTCGGGGTTGTTGTATTTACAGGGGCGATGCTGCCGAAATTTCTGTAGACAAGTACTAGTTAGAATTGAATTTCCAAGTACTTGTAGCTAATGTTTGGTAATTAATGACGTCATTGTAGATCTTGGGGAGCCCGAGACTTGAGTTGCGATTAGCTTAGGAGGCGAGCGAGGTATGTAAGGCTTGACCTTTTCTTCTTTGGCCTGATCCTTATGAAGTAAGTATATGATGTATATGTATGGTTTCGGAAAGATTCTTATTCTTAGAGCCACTAGGATGGCTAACGTTCTTGATTTCTCATAAGCAGTTCCGTACGGTTTTGATATGTATCCATGATGTCCGATGACGTGTATCTATGATGTCCGAAGTTTGGCCAATATGTTTCCGAATAGCATTTGAGAAACAAATGATATGACTATAGTTTTGACCTCCCAAATGTTAACACATTCGATTGCTCCATCGAGCCTCTGATATGTTTCGATACGTACATAGGACTCTAAAAGTTCTATTTGATTTGATCAATAACAATATCCAAAAGATTTTGACATGATTATGG
Source organism: Lycium barbarum (assembly GCF_019175385.1). Classification (NCBI taxonomy): domain Eukaryota; kingdom Viridiplantae; phylum Streptophyta; class Magnoliopsida; order Solanales; family Solanaceae; genus Lycium; species Lycium barbarum. The sequence goes on from NC_083340.1 coordinate 59,917,784, forward strand.
CTTTGATTTTCCAAAAATGGCTTCTGAAACGCTTATTGAACGTTCTGTACTTCAAACTTTCGTAACATTCTCATACTAGGTCGGATCGACCCGAAACTTGTTTCTGAGCCTTCAGGGGTCGGTAAGTATATATATATCCATTAAGTCTTGATTTATGTGCATGTGGTTTCTCACTACTCTGCTCGTGCATACTACTATCATATCGTTCGCCGAGTCCCGGGCCGGTTTTGTCGTCGTGCGCACTATGTTATATTCGGCAGTATGATGTGTTACGGTTCGCCGAGCCACTTATTGAAGGGCCGGGTACCGCCTATATATGGTGTTATGATGTGTTATGGCGTATGATGTGTTATGATGTTACGATATGTGTCGGGGTTGTCCGGAGATTTGAAACCTTCTGGAGTATGATGTGTTGTGGCGCCAGCGTCGGAGTGGCGACCACGTTCCTGAGCCTTATGCATGATTTTTATTTGCATTATTTTTGTTTTCAGAACAAGCTTTGATATGCTGATTCTGTAATCATTTTCTATACTCCTTTTTTCAGCTATGATTTGGATTACTGTTTCATGCTTTACATACTCAGTACATATTTCGTACTGACCCCCTTTCTTCGGGGGCTGCGTTTCGTGCCCGCAGGTGCAGACGTTCGTTCTGGTAACCCGCCAGTGTAGGATACCTATTCTGCTACTTTGGAGCGCTTCCTTTGATCCGGAGCCCATATTTTTGGTACATATCTTTTTTGTACATGTTTCTGTATATATATGACTATTTGGGGTACGGCGGGGCCCTATCCCGTCATATGTTTCTGTTGTGGTTTGTAGAGGCCTGTAGACATATATGTGGGTTATGGGTCATTATTGTTCATTTATGTCTGTGATTTGTGTCTTAAGCGGTTCCGTTTGCTGTGTTGGCCGAAAAGGCCCATATGTGTTGGTATGGATGTCTATATTTGGGCGATGTGTTTTCCGCCACCCTCGTCGGCTTCTTTATGATATTTTGCTATATATGACCGCTTAAGACGACATCTGATTCCAGTATCTGTATAGCTTAATGTATGATGAATACGGACAAGTCTTTGATATATCGATTTGGTAAGTGATGTGTATGGGTGTCCAGCTAGGGCACTATTCACGGCCCACGGGGTTGGGTCGTGACAAACGTGGTATCAGAGCGGTTTGTCCTCGGAATGTCTACAGGCCGTGTCTAGTAGAGTCTTGTTTATCGGTGTGTTGTGCACCACATCTATAACCAGGAGGCTACAGCATATTTAGGGTGTTACCTTTCTTTTGATCTTAGATCGTGCGATAGAGCTGTACTATTAGGATGATTTCTTTCTGACCGATTGTTATGTTTACAGTGATGCCTCCGAAGAAGGCGACGGCAGCCCAGAAGGGCAAGGCAGTGACAGGAGAGACCAGTCAGATACAGACAGTCACTCGGGCTCATGCTCAGACTATGCCCGATATTACGCCCCAGTCAGCGGGTTCTGCTACACCCCCACCATTAGAGGAGCCTGGAGCAGCAGCCGCTGCCACCATGGATCAGGGGGCGGCTCCACCATTAGCTCCGGAGGCCCCAGCGCCCGAGCCTCCAGCTCCTCAGCCAGGGGCGGAGGACAGGGCGATGAGAGATGCGGTACAGCTATTGACGAGATTAGTAGCAGGACAGGCCCGCAGACGCGGGCTAGGGGGTGATGATGTGGACAGACATGACAGTTTGAGGGTTCGTGATTTCTTGACCTGTAATCCCCCAGAGTTCTACGGGTCTAAGCCCGAGGAGGATCCCTAGGATTTTATTCGACATATGCAGCGTACGCTGAGACTAGTCAGGGCTTCTGAGACTGAGTCTGTCGAGCTGGCTTCACATAGACTGCGGGATATAGCGATTAATTGGTATGAGTCCTGGGAGTTGTGTGGGATGAGTTTACAACAGCTTTTCTCAGCCACTTTTTGCCTCCAGAGCTACGGCGAGCGAGAGTTGACAGATTTTTACAGGTGAGACAGAGGGGCAGGAGTGTTCGAGAGTACAGCTTAGAGTTTGATTCTCTGGCCAGATATGCACCTACCATTGTTGCTGATATGGCCGACAGGATGCACCGGTACGTGATGGGTTTGGATCATTACTTGGTTGATAGTTGTATGGCGATGGCATCGCAGACTGGTATGGACATCGCCCGGTTACAGGCATATGCGCAAGGAATGGAGGACCGGCATAGAGGGCGTCAGCCCGATAGAGCCCGATAGGTCGGCTGGTTTTTCTGGGGAGTCTCGAGGCGGGCAGCCTCAGCAGCAGTATAGCAGATATCCACCTCAGTCAGGCCGGAGTACACATCCACAGTCTACAGGCAGACGATTTGATGGTGCAGGGCACTCAGGAGCGGGCCAGAGCTCCTGGGCTTCAGGTTCGCAGGTTCGCAGAGGTTCCAGCCAGGCGAGGCCACCTATGCCTCGATGTTCTTATTGTGGGAGGTATCACCCCTGAGAGTGTTATTGAGCTACGGGTGCCTGTTTTTCTTGTGGCCGCTAGGGCCATATTATGAGAGATTGTCCATTGGCGGGTGGTTCTGGTGGTGCAGCTCAGCCGACGGGATCAGCTGTTGGTTCATCCTCCACTTCTGTAGCGATGTGCCCTATGGGGCGGGGTATGCCAGCACCAGCAGGCCACGGTAGAGGTCGCAGCGGAGTTTCTGATTCTAGCGGTCCCTCGAATCGCATATATGCCTTGGCCAGTCGCCAGGATTGGTACATTATTGGTCATCTCTCGAGCAATATATGCATTGATAGACCCAGGTTTTACTTTATCATACATTGCACCCCTTGTCGCTAGTAAAATTGGGATAACACCTGAACCGATAGAACCGTTCGAGGTAGCTACACCGGTCTGGGATTTTATTATAGCGAGGCAGGTATATAAGGATTGTTCAGTAATTATATGTGGCCGATGCACCAAGGCCGATTTGATAGAGTTGGATATGACTGAATTCGATGTTATTATGGGCATGGATTGGTTAGCCTCTTGTTATGCTAACGTTTACTGCCAGAAAAAGGTAGTTCGCTTCCAATTTCCAGGGGAACCAATTATAGAATGGGCAGGAAATACAGCATCGCCGAGGGGTAAGTTTATTTCATACCTCAAGGCCAGGAAGATGATCCAGAAGGGGTATATTTATCATCTGGTTCGTGTGCACGGTATTAAAGCAGAAACACCTACTCTCCAGTCAGTCCCAGTTGTCAATGAATTTCCAGATGTATTTCCAGACGAGCTTCGAGGTCTTCCACATGAACGGGAGATAGAATTCACGATAGATGTGCTGCCAGATACTCAGCCTATATCTATTCCTCCTTACAGAATGGCACCTACAGAACTGAAGGAATTGAAGGAGCAGCTGAGGGATTTATTAGAAAAAGGCTTCATCAGACCCAGTACGTCACCTTGGGAAGCACCGGTATTGTTTGTAAGGAAGAAAGACGGATCGCTGTGGAGGTGTATTGATTACAAACAGCTAAATAAGTTGACTATAAAGAATAAATATCCCCTCCCCCGTATTGATGATTTATTCGACCAGTTGCAGGGTGCTAAATATTTTTTGAAGATAGAGTTGCGCTCGGGTTATCATCAGGTGCGGGTACGAGAGGCAGATATTCCAAAGACTGCTTCCAGGACTCGATACGGGCATTATGAGTTCAGAGTGATGTCTTTCGGGTCGACCAACGCCCCAGCAGTGTTTATGGATTTGATGAATCGGGTATTCAGGCCGTTTCTGTACATGTTTGTGATCGTGTTTATTGATGATATTCTGGTTTATTCACGATCAGCAGAGGAGCATTCAGATCATCTGAGGACAGTACTTGGCACACTTCGGCAACAGAAATTATATGCTAAGTTCTTCAAATGTGAATTCTGGTTGACTTCAGTGGCATTCTTAGGGCATATCGTCGGAGCTGATGGTATTCGGGTTGATACACAGAAGATCGAAGATGTAAAGAATTTACCTAGGCCTACGACGCCGACTGAGGTACGTAGTCTTCTAGGGCTAGCAGGATATTACAGGAGATTTGGGGAGAATTTTGCTTCAATTGCAGCACCATTAACGAAGTTAACTCAGAAGGCAGCAAAATTCCAGTGGACCGATGCTTGTGAAAGCAGCTTCCAGTTGCTGAAGGAAAAATTGATTACAGCTCCAGTTCTAACTCTTCCCGAGGGGCCAGATGGGTATGTTATCTATTGTGATGCTTCCGGTATTGGGATAGGTTGTGTATTGATGCAGCATGGTCGAGTTATAGCCTATGCCTCCCGGCAGCTCAGACCACACGAGAGAAATTATCCTATTTATGATCTGGAACTAGCCGCGGTAATTCATGCTTTGAAGATATGGCGACATTACTTATATGGGGTTCATGTTGATATTTATACGGATCACAAAATCCTTCAATATATTTTTAAGCAAAAGGAGCTGAATTTGCGGCAAAGGAGATGGCTCGAGTTGTTGAAAGATTATGATGTTGACATTTTGTATCATCCTGGAAAAGCCAACGTTATTGCCGATGCACTTAGCCGCAAGTCCATGGGCAGTTTGACCGACGTGCAGCCAGAAAGGAAAGAATTAGTTCGAGAAATTCATCAGCTAGCCAGTCTTGGAGTCCGTTTGGCCGATTCTGGAAATATTGGGGTTTCTGTCCGAGAAGTTGCTGAATCGTCTATTATGGAAGAAATAAAATGACGCCAACACGAGGATCCTATTCTGGTACAGTACAGAGATACGGCCCTTGATAAGGAGAAGACCCAGTTCTAGATTTCACCTGACGAGGTATTATTATATGGAGGCAGGTTATGTGTACTTGACGTTGCATTGTTGCGGCGACAGATTATGGGAGAGGCACATTATGCTCGGTATTCTGTTCATCCCGGATGCACAAAAATGTACCATGATCTCAGATGTTTATATTGGTGGGATGGTATGAAAAGGGACATCGTAGAGTTCGTTGCTCAGTGTCCAAATTGCCAACAGGTTAAGATCGAGCATCAAAAGCCCGGTGGATTGTTACAGGAAATAGAAATTCCAGCTTGGAAATGGGAAATAATTAATATGGATTTCATTACAGGTTTACTGCGCACTCCACGAAGGTATGATTCTATATGGGTTATTGTTGATAGGCTGACAAAATCAGCCCATTTTCTGCCGGTTAGGACCACCTATTCGGCTGAGGATTATGCCCGGTTGTATATTAAAGAGATAGTAAGGCTTCACGGAGTTCCTATATCTATTATATCCGACAGAGGTGCTCAGTTTACAGCTAATTTTGGGAGGTCATTTCAGGAAGGATTGGGGACTCAGGTGAGTCTTAGCACCGTATTCCATCCTCAGTCTGACGGACAGGCTGAGCGTACTATTCAGATGCTGGAAGATATGCTACGGGCCTGTGTTATTGATTTCAGAGGTAGCTGGGATGATCATTTGCCGCTTATTGAATTCTCTTATAAAAATAGTTATCATTCCAGCATCCAGATGGCGCCGTATGAAGCCCTATATGGTAGAAAATGCAGATCTCCGATTGGTTGGTTCGATGTGGGTGAAACTAAGCTAATTGGTCCAGATATGATCCAGCAAGCAGTCGATAAGGTGAAACTCATTCGGGAACGGTTATTAGCAGCCCAGAGTCGACAGAAATCATATGCAGACAATCGACGTCGACACTTGGAGTTCCAGATTGGTGACTGGGTATTTTTGAAAGTGTCACCTATGAAGGGTGTAATGAGATTCGGCAGAAAAGGAAAGCTCAGTCCTAGATATATTGGGCCTTATCAGATTGTTCGAAAGATAGGCAAGGTCGCCTACGAGTTAGACTTACCATCCGATCTGGAAGCAGTACATCCGGTATTTCATGTATCAATGCTTCGCAAATGTATTGGTGATCCTTCCAGAAGATTTCCCATAGAAGATATCCAGGTAACAGAGGAGCTGTCCTACGAAGAACAGCCGGTAGCCATCCTGGATCGTTAGGTGAGGAGACTGCGTACCAAAGATGTGCCTTCTGATAAGGTCTTGTGGCGGAACAATAACCGAGAGGAAATGACTTGGGAAGCGGAGGACGAGATGAAAAAGAAGTATCCCCACTTGTTTCTTATGCCTACAGGTAATCTAAATTCCTTAATTGGTTATATTGATTGGTGAATGAATTATATGTGTTGTCCATAAAAAGAAACTCATCCGAAATGCTTGCAAGACCCTATGAGACTAGTTTAACATTCGAGGACGAATGTTCTAAAGGGGGGGGGGGGGGGGGGGGGAGGATGTTATATCCCGTATTTTTGCACTTTTGGATAAATCGAAATAATTGTGACTAGTAAGAGATAAGGCAATATTTTTTATTTTATTTAATACATAAGTTGTTCATGAAAATATTGATGCGGAAATATTGAGGAAGGCTAAGGGCAAAATTGGAAATTTGGAAAATAGTTTCATGAATTACAAAAAATTAACCATGGAAAGATTGGGCTTGGAAAAAAAAAAAAAAAGAAATGATCCCAAAGCCCAAGTGTGGCCGGCCAAGGCATGGGCCTAGGCCCACTTGGGAATTTTAATCCAAGTCAATATAAGGGATGACTACTATTATTATCATCCCATTTCAAGAACTTTCAAGAAAAAGAAAAGTGAGAGCCAGGAACAAGGGGTTTCGGCCAAGAGAGTAAAAGAAAGAATTTTTTTTGAAGCCTTTCCATCTTGATCCAAAAAATTTGATTCTTCTAGTATTCCTACTAATTCAAAGACCCTCTTTAACGTGGTACAATTATTGAAGCAAGAAAACTACTCTTGGTGGCAAGTTCAAAATTCTAGTCAAGTGGAAATTTAAGGAAAAAGGTAAGAATTCTTATTTTTTTATATGTTATGGAAGGTTTATATATGATGTAGTAAGTAGAATTGAATGCAAATCATGGAAATAATATGTGTTGTGTGTGGGCCGTGTGGGTGTGTGTGTGTAGAATGGTGGCCGTGTGTTGTTGAATGTGGAGGAGAGGTGAATTAATTTTATTTAATATATTAGTTTTGTTGTTGTGGACTTTATAATGCAAATGAAGGTTTAATGGTTCAAGTCGGCATTGAAATTGGTTGTGGGTTGTTGTAGGAAATAATGCGATTTTAATATGGTTTTATGTAATTGTGAGAATCAAGTTGCTAAAGTATGAATTGTTGTTGTAGTTTAAGAATTTGAAAGAACGAAATGTGTTGTTGCGTTTGTAGAGTTTCGGGTGGAATTGTGTTTGGTTGGATTGTTTTGAATGTTGTGCGGGTTACTAATGTTAGAATATGTTCCAAATTGATTGTTGGTATTGTTGAAATGATTGTTGGTATGGTTGTTGATAAATTTGGCCGAGTTGAATTCTCGGGGTTGTTGTATTTACAGGGGAGATGCTGCCGATATTTCTGTAGACAAGTACTAGTTAGAATTGAATTTCCAAGTACTTGTAGCTAATGTTTGGTAATTAATGACGTCATTGTAGATCTTGGGGAGCCCGAGACTTGAGTTGCGATTAGCTTAGGAGGCGAGCGAGGTATGTAAGGCTTAACCTTTTCTTCTTTGGCATGATCCTTATGAAATAAGTATATGATGTATATGTATGGTTTCGGAAAGATTCTTATTCTTAGAGCCACTAGGATGGCTAACGTTCTTGATTTCTCATAAGCAGTTCCGTACGGTTTTGATATGTATCCATGATGTCCGATGACGTGTATCTATGATGTCCGAAGTTTGGCCAATATGTTTCCGAATAGCATTTGAGAAACAAATGATATGACTATAGTTTTGACCTCCGAAATGTTAACACATTCGATTGCTCCATCGAGCCTCTGATATATTTCGATACGTACATAGGACTCCAAAAGTTCTATTTGATTTGATCCATAACAATATCTAAAAGATTTTGACATGATTATGGCTTTGATTTTCCAAAAATGGCTTCTGAAACGCTTATTGAACGTTCTGTACTTCAAACGTTCGTAACTTTCTCATACTAGGTCGGATCGACCCGAAACTTGTTTCTGAGCCTTCAGGGGTCGGTAAGTATATATATATCCATTGAGTCTTGATTTATGTGCATGTGGTTTCTCACTACTCTGCTCGTGCATACTACTATGATATCGTTCGCCGAGTCCCGGGCCGGTTTTGTCGTCGTGCGCACTATGTTATATTCGGCAGTATGATGTGTTACGGCGTATGATGTGTCATGATGTGTTATGGCGTATGATGTGTTATGATGTTACGGCGTATGATGTGTTATGATGTGTTATGGCGTATGGTGTGTTATGATGTTACGATATGTGTCGGGGTTGTCCGGAGATTTGAAACCTTCTGGAGTATGATGTGTTGTGGCGCCTGCGTCGGAGTGGCGACCACGTTCCTGAGCCTTATGCATGATTTTTATTTGCATTATTTTTGTTTTCAGAACAAGCTTTGATATGCTGATTCTGTAATCATTTTCCATACTCCTTATTTCAGTTATGATTTGGATTACTATTTCATGCTTTACATACTCAGTACATATTTCGTACTGACCCCCTTTCTTCGGGGGCTGCGTTTCATGCCCGCAGGTGCAGACGTTCGTTCTGGTGACCCGCCAGTGTAGGATACCTATTATGCTACTTTGTAGCACTCCCTTTGATTCGTAGCCCATATTTTTGGTACATATCTTTGTTGTACATGTTTTTGTATATATACGACTATTTGGGGTACGGCAGGGCCCTGTCCGGTCATATATTTCTGTTGTGGTTTGTAGAGTCCTGTAGACATATATGTAGGTCATGGGTCATTATTGTTCGTTTATGTCTGTGATTTGTGTCTTAAGCGGTTCCGTTTACTGTGATGGCCGAAAAGGTCCATATGTGTGGGTATGGATGTATATATTTGGGCGATATTAGGGTTTTACCTTTCTTTTGATATTAGATCGTGCGATAGAGCTGTACTATTAGGATGATTTCTTTCTGACCGATTGTTATGTTTACAGTGATGCCTCCGAAGAAGGTGACGACAGCCCCGAAGGGCAAGACAGTGACAGGAGAGACCAGTCAGATACAAAGAGTCACTCGGGCTCGTGCTCAGACTATGCCCGTTATTGCGCTCCAGTCAGCGGGTTCTGCTACACCCCCACCATTAGAGGAGCCTGGAGCAGCAGCCGCTGCCACCAAGGATCAGCGGGCGGCTCCACCATTAGCTCCGAAGGCCCCAGCTCCCGAGCCTCCAGCTCCTCAGCCAGGGGCGGAGGACAGGGCGATGAGAGATGCAGTACAGCTATTGACGAGATTAGTAGCAGGACAGGCCCGCAGACGCGGGCTAGGGGGTAATGATGTAGACAGACTTGACAGTTTGAGGGTTCGTGATTTCTTGACCTATAATCCCCCAGAGTTCTACGGGTCTAAGCCCGAGGAGGATCCCCAGGATTTTATTAGACAGATGCAGCGTACGCTGAGACTAGTCAGGGCTTCTGAGACTGAGTCTGTCGAGCTGGCTTCACATAGACTGCGGGATGTAGCGATTAATTGGTATGAGTCCTGGGAGCTGTCTAGATGCGAGGATGCTCCTCCAGCCGTGTGGGATGAGTTTACAACAGCTTTTCTCAGCCACTTTTTGCCTCTAGAGCTGCGGCGAGCGAGAGTTGACAGATTTTTACAGCTGAGACAGAGGGGCAGGAGTGTTCGAGAGTACAACTTAGAGTTTGATTCTCTGGCCAGATATGCACCCACCATTGTAGCTGATATGGCCGACAGGATGCACCGGTACGTGATGGGTTTGGATCATTACTTGTTTGATAGCTGTATGGCGATGGCATCGCAGACTGATATGGACATCGCCCGGTTACAGGCATATACACAAGGAATGAAGGACCGGCATAGAGGGCGTCAGCCCGATAGAGACCGTGACAGGAGGCAGCCCATGAGGGCTAGGTCGGCTGGTTATTCTGGGGAGTCTCGAGGTGGGAAACCTCAGCAGCAGTATAGCAGATATCCTCCTCATTCAGGCCGGAGTACACATCCACAGTCTACAGGCAGACGATTTGATGGTGCAGGGCACTCAGGAGCGGGCCAGAGCTCCAGGGCTTCAGGTGAGCAGGTGAGCAGAGGTTCCAGCCAGGCGAGGCCACCTATGCCTCGATGTTCTTATTGTGGGAGGTATCACCCCTGAGAGTGTTATCAAGCTACGGGTGCCTGTTTTTCTTGTGGCCGCTAGGGCCATATTATGAGAGATTGTCCATTGGCGGGTGGTTCTGGTGGTGCACCTCAGCCGACGGGATCAGCTGTTGGTTCATCCTCCACTTCTGTAGCGATGTGCCCTATGGGGCGGGGTATGCCAGCACCAGCAGGCCACGGTAGAGGTCGCAGCGGAGTTTCTGATTCTAGCGGTCCCTCGAACCGCATATATGCCTTGGCTAGTCGCCAGGATCAGGAAGCGTCGCCAAATGTAGTTATAGGTACATTATTGGTCTTCTCTCGAGCTATATATGCATTGATAGACCCAGGTTTTACTTTATCATACATTGCACCCCTTGTCGCTAGTAAAATTGGGATAACACCTGAACCGATAGAACCGTTCGAGGTAGCTACACCGGTCTGGGATTTTATTATAGCGAGGCAGGTATATAAGGATTGTTCAGTAATTATATGTTGCCGATGCACCAAGGCCGATTTGATAGAGTTGGATATGACTGAATTCGATGTTATTATGGGCATGGATTGGTTAGCCTCTTGTTATGCTAACGTTTACTGCCAGAAAAAGGTAGTTCGCTTCCAATTTCTAGGGGAACCAATTATAGAATGGGCAGGAAATACAGCATCGCCGAGGGGTAAGTTTATTTCATACCTCAAGGCCAGGAAGATGATCCAGAAGGGGTATATTTATCATCTGGTTCGTGTGCACGGTATTAAAGCAGAAACACCTACTCTCCAGTCAGTCCCAGTTGTCAATGAGTTTCCAGATGTATTTCCGGACGAGCTTCCAGGTCTTCCACCTGAACGGGAGATAGAATTCACGATAGATGTGCTGCCAGATACTCAGCCTATATCTATTCCTCCTTACAGAATGGCACCTACAGAACTGAAGGAATTGAAGGAGCAGCTGAGGGATTTATTAGAAAAAGGCTTCATCAGACCCAGTACGTCACCTTGGGGAGCACCGGTATTGTTTGTAAGGAAGAAAGACGGATCGCTGCGGATGTGTATTGATTACATACAGCTGAATAAGTTGACTATAAAGAATAAATATCCCCTCCCCCGTATTGATGATTTATTCGACCAGTTGCAGGGTGCTAAATATTTTTCGAAGATAGATTTGCGCTCGGGTTATCATCAGGTGCGGGTACGAGAGGCAGATATTCCAAAGACTGCTTTCAGGACCCGATACGGGAATTATGAGTTCAGAGTGATGTCTTTCGGGTTGACCAACGCCCCAACAGTGTTTATGGATTTGATGAATCGGGTATTCAGGCCGTTTCTGGACATGTTTGTGATCGTGTTTGTTGATGATATTCTGGTTTATTCACGATCAGCAGAGGAGCATTCAGATCATCTGAGGACAGTACTTGGCACACTCCGGCAATAGAAATTATATGCTAAGTTCTCCAAATGTGAATTCTGGTTGACTTCAGTGGCATTCTTGGGGCATATCGTCGGAGCTAATGGCATTCGGGTTGATACACAGAAGATCGAAGCTGTAAAGAATTGGCCTAGGCCTACGACGCCGACTGAGGTACGTAGTTTTCTGGGGCTAGCACGATATTACAGGAGATTTGTGGAGAATTTTCTTCAATTGCAGCACCATTAACGAAGCTAACTCAGAAGGCAGCAAAATTCCAGTGGACCGATGCTTGTGAATGCGGCTTCGAGTTGCTGAAGGAAAAATTGATTACAGCTCTAGTTCTAACTCTTCCCGAGGGGCCAGATGGGTATGTTATCTATTGTGATGCTTCCAGTATTGGGATAGATTGTGTATTGATGCAGCATGGTCGAGTTATAGCCTATGTCTCCCGGCAGCTCAGACCGCACGAGAGAAATTATCCTACTCATGATCTGGAACTAGCCGCGGTAATTCATGCTTTGAAGATATGACGGCATTACTTATATGGGGTTCATGTTGATATTTATACGGATCACAAAAGCCTCCAATATATTTTTAAGCAAAAGGAATTGAATTTGCGGCAAAGGAGATGGCTTGAGTTGTTGAATGATTATGATGTTGACATTTTGTATCATCCTGGAAAAGCCAATGTTGTAGCTGATGCACTTAGCCGCAAGTCCAAGGGCAGTTTGACCGACGTGCAACCAGAAAGGAAAGACTATTCAGATGCTGGAAGATATGCTACGGGCCTGTGTTATTGATTTCAGAGGTAGCTGGGATGATCATTTACCGCTTATTGAATTCTCTTATAAAAATAGTTATCATTCCAGCATCCAGATGGCGCCGTATGAAGCCCTATATGGTAGAAAATGCAGATCTCCGATTGGTTGGTTCGATGTAGGTGAAACTAAGCTAATTGGTCCAGATATGATCCAGCAAGCAGTCGATAAGGTGAAACTCATTCGGGAACGGTTATTAGCAGCCCAGAGTCAACAGAAATCATATGCAGACAATCGACGTCGACACTTGGAGTTCCAGATTGGGTGACTGGGTATTTTTGAAAGTGTCACCTATGAAGGGTGTAATGAGATTCGGCAGAAAAGGAAAGCTCAGTCCTAGATATATTGGGCCTTATCAGATTGTTCGAAAGATAGGCAAGGTCGCCTACGAGTTAGACTTACCATCCGATCTGGAAGCAGTACATCCGGTATTTCATGTATCAATGCTCCGCAAATGTATTGGTGATCCTTCCAGAAGATTTCCCATAGAAGATATCCAGGTAACAGAGGAGCTGTCCTACGAAGAACAGCCGGTAGCCATCCTGGATCGTCAGGTGAGGAGACTGCGTACCAAAGATGTGCCTTCTGATAAGGTCTTGTGGCGGAACAATAACCGAGAGGAAATGACTTGGGAAGCGGAGGACGAGATGAAAAAGAAGTATCCCCACTTGTTTCCTATGCCTACAGGTAATCTAAATTCCTTAATTGGTTATATTGATTGGTGAATGAATTATATGTGTTGTCCATAAAAAGAAACTCCCTCGAAATGCTTGCAAGACCCTATGAGACTAGTTTAACATTCGAGGACGAATGTTCTAAAGGGGGGGAGGATGTTATATCCCGTATTTTTGCACTTTTGGATAAATCGAAATAATTGTGACTAGTAAGAGATAAGGCAATATTTTTTATTTTATTTAATACATAAGTTGCTCATCAAAAATATTGATGCGGAAATATTTAGGAAGGCTAAGGGCAAAATTGAAAATTTGGAAAATAGTTTCATGAATTACAAAAAATTAACCATGGAAAGATTGGACTTGGAAAAACAAAAAAAAAAAAAAAATGAGCCCAAAGCCCAAGTGTGGCCGGCCAAGGCATGGGCCAAGGCCCACTTGGGAATTTTAATCCAAGTCAATATAAGGGATGGCTACTATTATTATCATCCCATTTCAAGAACTTTCAAGAAAAAGAAAAGTGAGAGCCAGGAACAAGGGGTTTCGGCCAAGAGAGAAAAAGAAAGAATTTTTTTTGAAGCCTTTCCATCTTGATCCAAAAAATTTGATTCTTCTAGTATTCCTACTAATTCAAAGACCCTCTTTAACGTGGTATAATTATTGAAGCAAGAAAACTACTCTTGGTGGCAAGTTCAAAATTCTAGTCAAGTGGAAATTTAAGGAAAAAGGTAAGAATTCTTATTTTTTTATATGTTATGGAAGGTTTATATAGGATGTAGTAAGTAGAATTGAATGAAAATCATGGAAATAATATGTGTTGTGTGTGGGCCGTGTGGGTGTGTGTGTGTAGAATGGTGGCCGTGTGTTGTTGAATGTGGAGGAGAGGTGAATTAATTTTATTTAATATGTTAGTTGTGTTGTTGTGGACTTTATAATGCAAATGAAGGTTTAATGGTTCAAGTCGGCATTGAAATTGGTTGTGGGTTGTTGTAGGAAATAATGCGATTTTAATATGGTTTTATGTAATTATGAGAATGAAGTTGCTAAATTATGAATTGTTGTTGTAGTTTACGAATATTAAAGAAGGAAATGTGTTGTTGTTGCATTTGTAGAGTTTCGGGTGGAATAGGGTTTGGTTGGATTGTTTTGACTGTTGTGCGGGTTACTAATGTTTGAATATGTTCCAAATTGATTGTTGGTATTGTTGAAATGATTGTTGGTATTGTTGAAATGATTGTTGGTATGGTTGTTGATAAATTTGGCCGAGTTGAATTCTCAGGGTTGTTGTATTTACAGGGGAGATGCTGCCGAAATTTCTGTAGACAAGTACTAGTTAGAATTGAATTTCCAAGTATTTGTAGCTAATGTTTGGTAATTAATGACGTCATTGTAGATCTTGGGGAGCCCGAGACTTGAGTTGCGATTAGCTTAGGAGGCGAGCGAGGTATGTAAGGCTTAACCTTTTCTTCTTTGGCCTGATCCGTATGAAATAAGTATATGATGTATATGTATGGTTTCGGAAAGATTCTTATTCTTAGAGCCACTAGGATGGCTAACGTTCTTGATTTCTCATAAGCAGTTCCGTATGGTTTTGATATGTATCCATGATGTCCGATGATGTGTATCTATGATGTCCGAAGTTTGGCCAATATGTTTCCGAATAGCATTTGAGAAACAAATGATATGACTATAGTTTTGACCTCCCAAATGTTAACACATTCGATTTCTCCATCGAGCCTTTGATATGTTTCGATACGTACATAGGATTCCAAAAGTTCTATTTGATTTGATCCATAACAATATCCAAAAGATTTTGACATGATTATGGCTTTGATTTCCAAAAATGGCTTCTGAAACGCTTATAGAACGTTCTGTACTTTTGTCCCAGGATAATCTTTATATGTCTATTCCGTTATTATTCATACTGTATATTCCTTTATTATGTTACTATTCATGCCTTACATACTCAGTACATTACTCGTACTGACCCCTCTTCTTCGGGGGCTGCGTTCATGCCGCGCAGGTACACCAGATGAGCCACAGCTATCATAGAAGATGTTCTAACGGAGTTGGCAGGATCCACTTGTTCTGGAGTGCTGCCGAGTCACAGTATCTAAGCTATGATGTATGTTTGATGTTAGAGACTTTGCAGACAGAGTCGTATGTATTGGGATGTCAGTCTGTAAGCGGATCCAGCAGCCAATATGTTATTATGTTTCATGTCACGAGTCTTATATGATGTCAGATTTTACTTATGAGAAAAACAAATATGTGGGAGGGCTTACTATGTATTTCTTTCTTAATTGATTCAAGAGTTTCTATACGTAACAAGAGTCAGCGGGTTCGCTCGGCTCCAGATATGGGGTCGGGTGCCCATCACACCCTTGTAAAGTCGGGGTGTGACAGTCTCACATCATATGCCTAGCCTGACCACAGGCATAGCAAGCGTATGAACCTCGGCAACACTGACCAGAATGTAACTTACCGCACTAGCTACATCGCGGTACTGGTGGTCTCCTCTGGCTATAATCGCCTCCAAACTGGGAACCTGAGACCTTCGAACTCTGACCCTGTCCTGAATGAATGAAGCGGTCAAATCTCCTGCTTGCAAATAGAGGAGGTGCACTAGTCGCCAACTGGCCTGAATATTTAGAATGTGACTGCCTCGATCCCCCTCTATAGTCGCTATCGTCACCCATAGATCTGGCCCTCTGTCAATATCGCGCTCACCCTTTTGTGGATATTGTTGGTCTTCTAAGTTATGGGCATGGGCCTAAATACGGGAAATATCCATCCCCTCTTGTAATGAAGCTGCAAGCAATCTTTGAATAAATGTGGCTCTAAGCCACTCACAAATCTGTGCACTCAATTTCCCATGTCAGCCACCATAGTCGGAGCATATCTAGCCAATGAGTTAAAGTGAAGGCTATACTCCCGGTCACCCATATTCCCTTTCTTTAAATATAGAAACCTGTCAACACGGGCCCTTCGAACCTCGGATGGCAAATAATGGCGGATAAAAGCATCTACGAATTCTTGCCAAACTGGAGGAGATGCATTTTCTTTCCTTGAGGATATCCAATTATTATCCCAAAGGACCGCCACATCTTGGAGCCTATAAGATTCTAACTCCACGGATTCAGTTTCGGAGGCATGGATAATTTTTAATAGCCTCAACATCTCATCAATAAAACCTTGCGGGTCTTGATTCGACTTTGACCCGAAAAACTCTGGAGGATTTAAACTTAAAAAATCACGGGCTCTAGTACTAGTTGCCCTGTCACTTGGACCTGAACTCTGCCGTTGTGCCTGGGCGGCAACTAACTGTGTCAATAAGTGAATAGTTTCGGTCATTTGTTGACCCGAAGCAGCCGGTGGAGGAACTGTCGGCATAGGAGCTGGGATTGAAGCCCCCTCTGGTTCTTCGAGAGCAGGTAGAGTGGAAGAAGTATTAGATGGAGCCTCATTGTGTGATTCACCTTCTTCCAAATTAGTTGGCGGCTTCCTTTCTACCCGCCTTTCTGTCGTAGCCTTGCTCTTCTGGGCGGCGGCAGCTTTTCTCTTTACCGGAATTTCTGAAATCATAACCACACTATTAGGGAGGAGTTAATCTAATAACATGGCTCTATCGCACGATCTAATAAGAAGAAGAATGGTCATTTTTCCTAAATGCCCTGTAGCCTCTTGTTTATGAATGTGGTGCGCAACATACCATAAAAAAGACTCTACTAGACACGGCTCATAGACACTTTCTAGGACTGAACTGCTCTAATATCACTTTTGTCACGACCCGACTAGGGGGCCATGACAGGTACCCGGAGCTGACTACCGAGCACCACTCATCCTGCTAGTCATCATACCCAACCTTAACATACACGATCTCAAGGACGACACATATCTATATATATATATATAAGCTCTCATGGCTACAAAAATGATATACAAATATACAATGATGGACTTATGAGACCATACTACACACACATATATATCAACAAGCCTCTACTAGAGTACTAGACATAAGGACGGGACAGGACCCCGTCGTACCCAAGTATGTACACAAAAGAATATCTCAAAATAGCACCTTCGGAATAATGGAGTGCTCCTGTAAATATGTTGATGGCTCATATTGATCTGCACCGTCTCCCTGTCTACCTGTGGGCATGAACACAGCGTCCAAAAAGAAAGGATGTCAGTACGAGCATTGTACTGAGTATGTAAGGCATAAATAATAAAAGCATATCAATGAAACAAGGAGACATCAATTAAGAAACAACTTGTATCTGACTGACACTTACGTCTGAAATAATGCATGCTAACTTACTTCATAACATCATCATATGTGCATATATATATATATATATATATATATATATATATATATATATATATATATATATATATACATACATATATAAGCTTCCCGACCATACAGGTACGGTGTGATCATCATTAGCCGGCGTCCAGGCCTTCTACGTCCGGGGTTACCATCCCATGCTACCCACTAGTGGTGTCTGCCCATGCCGCCTAGACATGGTGTATACGCTGCCCGCCTTAAAGGTGTCTGCCCGACCATATAGGCGCGGTGTGATATCATCATCATATACTTATCATGAATCATGCATAAAACTCAAAGACGGGCTATAACTCTATCGGGGTGACGTAAGGTCGTGAACCCCAGATTCCATTATGGAGTATTCATAAGCATTCTGGCTCACCTTGAAAGAATTAGCATATAAGATGAGTGTATACAATAAACAACATCAATGAATCGTAATTAGGGTCATTAGATTTAGGATCTTTAGACTCAACTCGTCATCATCACTATCATACTCATGACATATCTCATTTCTTTATCTCATGTGAAGCTCTTTATAATCATAGACTCATAGTTTCCTGAATGTAAGAAAGTCATGGAAAGATAAGAGGATTCATGCCATAGGATTCATGCCTTAGAATGAAGGGACTAGCCTTACATACCTTTTCGTTTAGCTACGCTATCGCTTGAAAGTTCCTCTCCAATTTTCACGTTTCTGCCTTCAAGAGAGTTCGTACTAACATTAGATAATTGACAACATAGGCATGCTTGAACTAAAGCTAGAGAAAATTGGGCAGCATCTCCTTTGTTTATACAACTTTCTCCATATCATATATCAACTACCAAACATCAATAATAACATTCATAATATCATAAGCAACAACCTTCATTCACCCTACCTTTGCCACATCTCCCAATTTCACTTCTAATCATCCATAACCATGGTCATAGTACACTATTACATTCATTCCTATATAATGTTTATCCCATGTTCTCAATGTAATTTATAACATATTTATAATCACAACATTTCAAGGATCATGATTCATTCTAAGCTATTACTCAAAAATGTCACTATTCTTGTATTTGTAACCCATTTTCCATTTCCTTCCATAATCCAAGTCTTTCAACCTCTCAATACTTTAAAAAACATGAAATGATCATAAAACTTACGTTTGATAGTGTGGGAATGAGCTTTGGCTGGAAACACTTCACTTGAGCAAAACCCTAGTTCCTCTTCCAAAGAGATTCCTTGTCTTGGATTTACTCTAGTAAGCTTCTTACACTTAATTCTCGTGGTTTGATGAAGTTGATCCTTAATTTCACTTGGTTTCTTGTAGATGAAGTGTGGAGAGGGTTCTAGAGGATTCTTGAGGTGTGGAGTGAAAAATGAAATGAAATAAATGAGGTTGGGGTCCCTTATATCAACTTAATATCTGTCCTGACTCGGTTATACAGACACACATACCGTCTGTATAATTTATATGGGCCGTGTGTGTGCCCGTATATTGGTTCCAGTGAAGACCCCTTTTCTGGGCAGCTTATATGGTCAATCATACGGGCCGTATCTTTTATACGGTCCGTATAGAGGATCGTACAATGCTCAGTTCTGCGAAACTTGTCCTCATCGACTCGTTTGATCTCCAATCATTATGGAACCTTCTTAACACTTGTTTAACTCTTCATTAAAAAGCTAAGGGACGTTATAGCTCTTCTTTTAAGACTTCATTAAGCCAACACTAACTCGGTACCTTGTAAATCCCTTCTGAAACTCAACATATACTTCACCTTTCCTAACGAACTTTCTTCTCTTACCTCAAACGTCTTTGGAATCTTAAAGGTAACCATTAAGTAATACTTCTTACTTGTGGAAACATTCTATACTTCTTTTCCTGCATTAATCCATTCACTGTACAATGACATGAGTTTTTTCAATGTGCAACACATATTGTCTCAGCAGACGGCATTCAGGTTGATAATCAGAAAATAGAGGCTATGAAGACTTGGCCAAGGCCTACAATGCCTACAGAAGTCCGTAGTTTTCTGGGATTGGCAGGTTACTATAGAAGATTGGTGGAAGGGTTTTCCTCCATTTTATCATCGATGACGAAGCTAACTCAAAATTCAGTAAAATTTCAATGGACTGATGCTTATGAACGCAGATTCCAGGAATTGAAGGATAGATTAACTTCAGCCCCAGTCCTGACACTTCTAGAAGGATCAGATGGTTATGTTGTGTATTGTGATGCCTCTGGTGTTGGGTTAGGCTGTGTGTTGATGCAACATGGTAAAGTCATTGCCTACGCTTCAAGGCAGTTGCGAAAACACGAGAAAAATTACCCAACTCATGACCTCGAATTGGCTACAGTTATTCATGCACTAAAAATGTGGAAAACTATTTGTATGGCGTTAATGTTGATATTTATACAGATCACAAGAGTCTCCAATATATTTTTAAACAGAAGGAGTTGAATCTTCGGTAGAGGCGGTGGTTAAAGCTACTGAAAGATTGTGATGTGAGCATCTTATACCACCCTGGAAGAGCGAATGTAGTAGCGGATGCACTTAGCCGCAAATCAATGGGTAGTCTATGTGAGGTTCGTCCGGAGAAGAAAGAATTAATTTGTGAGCTCCACCAGCTAGCCAACCTCGGAGTTCGCCTAATTGATTCAGGCAATGCAGGAATTGGTATTCATAACCCAACTACTTCATCGTTAGACATGAAAGTGAGAGGGCGCCAATATGCGGACTCCCAGTTGAGTCACTATAGAGATACGTTTCTCGAGAAAGAGATGTCACGACCCAGCCCCGTGGGCTGCGACTGGTGCCATATTTGGACACCCAAACTGACTTACGTACCAGATCGACATATCAAAGACTTATTCAAATTTAACATACGTTATTTTGCACAGATACCGAGAACAGACGTCATCTTAAGCGGTCACCTGTAACAGAAATATCATACAAAAGCCGGCAGGCTGGCGGAATACACATTGCCCGAATACACATACATATACAAACATATGGGCCGGTTTGGCCATAATAGCAAACGGGACCGCTTAAGGCACAAGTCACAGACATAACCGAACAAACACGACCCATGACCCACATATATGACTACAGGCCTCTACAAAACATAACAGAAACATATGACGGGGCAGAGCCCCGCCGTACCCCAGATAGTCATACATATATACAGAGACATATACAATGAAAGGTCTTTACCAAAAGTATAGGCTCCGAGTCAAAGGAGCACTCCAAAGTAGCAGAATGTATCCTACACTGGCGGGTCACCAGAACAAACGTCTGTACCTGCGGGCATTAAACGCAGCCCCCGAAGAAAGGGGGTCAGTACGAAATATGTACTGAGTATGTAAAGCATGAAGTACAGTAATCCAAATCAGAACTGAAATAGGGAGTATGGAAAGCGGTTACAGAATCAGTATATCAAACCTGTTTTAAAAACATAAATAATGCAAATAAAATCATGCATAGGGCTCAGGAACGTGGTCGCCACTCTGACGCTGGCGCCACAACACATCATACTCCAGAAGGTTTCCAATCTCCGTACAATCCCCGAACATATCATATCATAGAAACATATCACATCATCAGAACACATCATATGCCATATCACATCATAACGCTGTATATAAGCGGTACCCGGCCCTATGGCGAGGTCTCGGGAACCGTAACACATCATACTGCCGAATATAACATAGTGTGCACGATCACAAAAACCGGCCCGGGATCCGGCGAACGATATCATAGTAGTATGCACGAGCGGAGTAGTGAGAAAACCATATGCATATAAGTACATAAATAAATTTCAAAACTCAATGGACAAATATATTTACGGCATCCGAAGGCTCAGAAATCAGTTTCGGGTCAATCGGAGTTAGTATACGAAAGTTACAAACCTTTGAAGTACAGAACTTTCTAAAAGCATTTCCGAAGCTCTTTTTGGAAATTCAAGTAACAATCATATTAGGGAACTTTCAACTATCGCTGTGGAGCAAATCAAATGGAGCCTTAGAATCATATGTACATATCAAAATATATGTATCCGAAACTTTAGCCATATCAAATATTTTTCGGACATCATTATGGATCACATATTCATATTAGGAAACTTACGGATAACATTATGGATCAAATAAAATGGGGACTTTAAGACCATATTTTCATATCGAAATATTCATCAAAGGCTTTAGTCTTCTCGTTTTTCTTTCGAACAACATTCAGAACATAACAAATAGAATCTTTGAACATCATAAAATATATATATCCAGCCATATGGAATAGCTTATGGAGGTCAAAGATGTTAGCCATCCTAATGGCTCTAAGAACAAGAATTTCTTTGAAATCATGCATATACGTCATTTGTCCAATTCGTAGAGATCATGCCTTAAGAAAGAAAGGTGAGCCTTACATACCTTGCTCGCTTCCTAAGCTAATCCCAACTCAAGTCTCGGGCTCCCCAAGATCTACAATAACGTCATTAAATACCAAACGTTAGCTACAAGTACTTAGGAATTCAATCTCAAACTAGTACTTGTCTACAGAAATTTCGGCAGCATTTCCCCTACATATTCGCCTATCCGAATTTCCAATTGCTCTCCTGTTGACACAGAAATACCAACAATAACATATGGACACAACCATATCTTCAATTCTTTTATTTCAACAAGACCAACAACATATCAAAACAGCCCCCAACTATAACATAACGATGCCCGAAATTCTAACGAACGCTTACAATACACCAAGCAGCCCATATACACTTCTTATACCTTATTTCATGCAATCTTTTCAGCAAATTTCAGGGAAATACCACAGCAGCCACACGACACCACATCATCTATTCATATGCAAGTAAACCACATTATTATCTCTATAATCCTTACAACAACCCACAACAATTTTAACTCCAACTCTAACCATTAAATTCCTTCATTCTCATCACATAATCCATGATTACAACAACAAAAATATGAATTCAAATCAGTCCATCAATTTCAATTAAAACAGCCCCTACGGCATTCAACAACATTCCAACACCAACAAACATAATTTCATTCATGCAATTCATGTTCACCAAGTTACAACTATGCTTCAACATCAAGATACATAATTTCATGGCTTCAACCATGCTTCAACATCAACTCACATAACTCCATGACAACCACAACCAAAATTAATTCACCATTTTTAATTAAAACAGCCCAGGAAACTAATATACATTCTAGCATGATTTGAGCTTTCATTTCTACAGATTTCACTTCCAGCAAATTGAGCAAGGATCAAGGCATCACTAAACATGCAAGATGGAATCAATCCTTACCTTAAAACCTTGATTTTTCCTTGCAATACTTGAGGCAATCAAGGGCTGCCATGGCCGAGAACTTGGCAGCCATGGATGGTCATCTCTTCTCCTTCAATTCAAGGTAGGATTTGGTATTTTAATGGAAGCAAACAGCAGCTGGCCGTGAACAGTGCGCGTGAATAGTGGCGCCGGGAACTTCTCTCTCTCTCTAAGCTTGAGAGCCCCTCTCTCTAAGACCTAATTTGCAAGATTAATTTGTGAAATACGTGATGACTTAGTCATCCACTTATACTTATATATATTATCTTTACAAAGTGGACATGTGTCAATTTTCATGACATGTGTCCATCTTTATTCAAGTCCAACCAAATCTCGCCACGTGTCGTGGGGCCCACTTTTCGATAATTAGATTAATTAATCACTAATCCCCACTTAATAATCTAATCATAGTAAATTAATCCCAACTTTCCATTAATATTTTTACACTAAGTAAAATTTATAAGCAATTCATGTTCTAATAGAAACCGGAAATTAAAGATTTCTACTTCGTGCCCGAAAATGATCCCGTCTTTAACTTGAGTCGATTCTTTTGCGAATAAATCGACGTATAAAATACGGGATATAACAAGAGAAGTCTCCATTTGAAATTTCTGCAGATAGAGTTCTTAGGTACCGACATAGGCTATGTGTTCCGAATATTGCAGAACTACGTTGTTGGATTCTAGAAGAAGCTCATTGTTCTCGGTATTCCATTTACCCGAGAGCGACAAATATGTATCACGATCTTAAGTTGATGTATTGATGGGATGGAATGAAGAAAGACATAGCAGAGTTTGTAGCTCAATGTCCAAATTGCCAATAAGTGAAAACTGAGCGTCAAAAGCTAGGAGGATTGTTACAAGCCATGGAAATTCCAGCCTGGAAATGGGAAATAATTAACATGGATTTCATTATGAGTTTTCCTCATTTTCGTCAGAAATATGACTCCATATAGGTAATTGTTGAGAGACTCACAAAATCAGCTACTGTCTTCCAAACATATTCAGCAGAAGACTATGCAAGGTTGGATCTTAAAGAGATTGTGCGAATTCATAGTGTCCCGATATATATTATCACAGATAGAGGAATAAAATTTACAGCTAAGTTCTGGAAGTCTTTCCAAGATGGTTTGGGTACTCAGGTAAGGCTTAGCACAACGTTCCATCCACAAACTGATGGGTAAGCCGAATGCACTATTCAGACCTTGGATGATATGTTACGGGCATGTGTGATATATTTTGGTGGTAGTTGAGATGACCACTTACCTCTTATTGAGTTCGCATACAACAATAACTATCATTCCAGTATTCAGATGGCTCCGTATGAAACTCTATATGGAAGAAAGTGTAGATCCCCAATTGGGTGGTTTGATGTAGGAGAGGTACAGCTAATAGGGCCTGAGTTGATTCAACAAGAGATCGATTACTGACAGCCCAAAGTCGCCAGAAATCTTATGCGGACAACTATCGGTGAGACTTAGAATTTCAAGTTAATGATTGAGTATTTCTAAAAGTGTCACCGATGAAAGGTGTGATGAGATTTGGCAAGAAGGGCAAACTTAGTCCCCGATATATTGGGCATTATAAAATTATACATAAGGTGGGCCAAGTAGCTTATGAACTGAATTTACCTCCAGAACTTTAATCAGTTCACCCAGCTTTTCATGTGTCGATGCTCCGTAAATATGTTTGAGATCCAGCAAGAATCGTGCCAATTAATGATATTCAAGTTATAGAAAAGTTTGCTTATGAAGAGGTGCCTATAGCCATATTAGATCGGCAAGTACGGAAGCTTAGAAATAAAGAGGTAGCCTCGGTTAAGGTCTTGTGAAGAAACAATAACCCAGAGGAAATGACTTGGAAGTGGAAGAAAAGATGAAATTCAAATATCCACAACTATTTCCATCCCCGGAAGATGTGCAAGATGAGACGCCATTATCATAAGGTATGTAATGCTTCCTTTCATGCTTTTGTTCGTGTGTGGCCCTATTTTCTTATCATTGTGTTGTAGCCCTATGAGGCGTTGTTATCGTGGGTTGTTGTGACAGGATTTTAGTGCCATATCACAGGGGAAACTTTGGTCAAAATTTTGTAGAACCCCCGAGAATTTAACATTCGGGGACGAATGTTCTTAAAGGAGGAAGAATGTTACACCTTTCGTTTTGTTGCAAGGAAATTTTGGCTTCTTGGCGATGCGTACCTTCGGTTTGGTAATTCGCACCAGAGTTTTGGATATGAGATATTTTACCTTGTATATGTACAGGAGTATAGTTATGCATTCTTGACATTACGAGGGAATTAGTAGTGAAACGAATCGAATCGGGGCAAAATAGAGTAGTTCAGAAAAACTGCTGAAACCAGTCAGCGTCGACAGCCCAAAGGACGATCGTCGGCACGTCGACTAGCTGTCATCTGGCACCGTCGACATGGTTCTGCAATCAGGCATCTCAGGCGGCTGTTCGACGGGGATGTCGACGGACCGTCGACCCTGCTCGTCGACCTACGGATCTGGAACTTTCTAGCCCTGATTATAAATATAAGGTCCCACATTTTTATTTTATTATTCTCCCAAAAACAGATCCTGCATCTCTCTATAACTCTCCAAAACCCTCCCTCTATTTGTACAAGAAATCTATACCAAGAAACCAACATCAAAATCCAAGATTAAGAGATTCATGTACTAGGCAGCTTATTAGGGTTTGTGAAGAGTAGGAACTTCTTTGGTATACAAGTGGGGGATTTAATTCCAATGGAGTAGATTGACTCAAGGCTTATTCCTATGTGACTAAGGTGAGTTTTATATTTATTTCATGTTATTAAGAGTATTGAGAGGTTGAAGGACTTGGATTATGGAAGGGAGGAGATATGGAGTGTAAATATGAAAGTAGTAACATTCTTGAATCATAACTTGACTTGAATCATAGTTCTTGATATGTAATGAGTATAATCTTGCTATGAATAGTATTAAAGATGTTGTAGAGGCCTTGTATGAGGATGGATACGGTATAGTGCCATAGCTAAAGTTATGAAGGATTTTGATAGGGAATGTTGAGGATGTGATAATGTCTAGCTTGATGCAGTTATTGATTAAGATATTGTGGGTGTTGTTATTGATGTTGGGAGTTATTTATTATGTGGAGGAGGTCATCTAAATAAAGGTGATGTTACCCAATTTTCGTTAGCTCTTAGAGTGTTAATTGAAGTCTAAGTATGTCTTCAATTATCTAATCTTAGTACGAATTCCTTTAAAGGTAGAACCGTAAGCTTGAGAGGCACACAATTAGACGATAGAGTTGAAGAGATACAGAGGTATGTAAGGCTAGCACTTCCTTCAAAGGCATGATTCCTATATATATTTTAATTTCTTACCGGTAATTCCCATGACCTTCTTACATTCCAAAAGATGAAAGCTAAAGAGTATTAAAAGTCTCCTACGAGATAGAGATGAGATGTGTTCCATGATAATGATATGATGCTATTATGATGCTAATGACTCCTTGATGCTATTCATTGTTGATACCCTCACCTTATAATGCTAGTTCCTTCAAGGTGAGACATGATGATCATGACCACTCCGCAATGGAATCAGGGGTCCTCGACCGTACGTCACCCTGAAAGAGTTATAGTTGTCTTGAGTCCTTATGTATGCTTCATAACAATTATATGATGACGAGATTACACCGAGCCTAGATTTGCCGGACATGTCACCGTGAAGGCGGGCTGCATATGGATACACCGTGCCTAGATTGCCAGACATGACACCGTTAAGGCGGGCTGCTTATGATTACACCATGCCCAGAGGGCCGGTTATGACACCACTAGTGGGCGGCGTGCGATGGTTACCCAGACGCGGGTTAATGATGATGGTATATGTGGTATGCACAACATGTGTTTTCTTTTAAAAGGTTAAGCAGGTTATATCTTCGCCTCATGTTTCATAATTCCTTAATAATGTTAGTATTATTGATGCCTTACATACTTAGTAATTTATTCGTACTGACGTCCTTTATTTTTTGGACGCTGTGTTTATGCCCACAGGGAGACGGTGCAGACACGTAGGATCTCATCTTATCGGTGGATCTACAGGAGCACTCCACTACTCCAGAGGTACTACTTATGGTCATATTATTTTGTATATATAGATTCTGGATATGACACGGTCCTGTCTCTTCCTTATGTCACAGTACTCTTGTAGAGGCTCGTAGATATAGATACGTGGGTAGTTGATGCCTTATGGATATATCGGTGTACATTTTGTATATCATTTTGTAGCCATGAGGGATTATATATATGTGAATGAAATGTTGCCTTTGAGTTTGTGAATGTTCAAGATGGGTATGCTGATTAGCATATTAAGTGGTGCTCGGTAGTCAGTTCCGGGTACCCGACATGGCCCCTACTCGGGTCGTGATATATTCGTACTAAGGTTAGGTCTCAAAGACACTCTTAAGTTCAAACTAGTGCAATTAATGAGCTAACGAATTTTGGGCAGCATTTCCCCTATTTTGTCAACTTCCACCAAATTACAAATAAACTCCCAAACAACAATAATAACGTTCACAATACCACATTCAAGAAGTTACATTCAATTCAATCTAAAATTTATCCAAAATTCCTTTTTCAAGTTCATCTCATTATCATCTTCTTCACTTCAACATTTATGACTTCTCCACTTTAATTCTTTTCCTTTCCAAGAGTTACTAAACCTTTATATCAACTCAATAATGTAAATAACAGAAAGATCATACCTTATTATAGAAGAAATTCACCTTCCCCAACTCCTTCCAAGGCCAAGTTTCTCACAACCTTGAAGAGAAGCAAGAACAATCACCTTCCACGGATTCTCTTAGGGTTTTGATGTTGATCTTCTCTATTGATGATATGGAAAGGTGTGGAGGGATAGGGAACCTTCAAGAACTCTTATGAAGCCTCTATAAGTTTGGGGAAATAAATGTGGGAAGTTGGAATGGAACTGAGGTCTTTGGGGATTTAAAAGGTGGCAAATATCGCACCCTGCTCCAATTTGCGATGAGTATGCTGCCTAGCATACTAAGTATGCGGACGCATACTCCCTCCACCGCTTGGGGGTGATGTTGGGCAGTAAGCTCACCCAAAATAGGGAGTTTGCAGCCAGTATGTGACCGCATACTGCCCCAACTTCTCCGGTTTCGCGAAATCACGTTCTTTTCGATTCGTTTGACCTCCAATCCTTATGGAAATTTCTTGGAACTTGTATAAAACTTCATTAACCGTCTAAGGGCCCTATAGCTTTCCCTAAAGGTAATTCTAAGAAATGCATAACTCAAATGCTACAAAATCTTCCCAAGCATGAATCCAACTCCAATTTCTCCAACAAACTCATTTCCACTGTTTCATATGATTCCGAAACTTTAAGACATACACTTAGCATTATCAAATACCCTTCCTAACCTTATGAGGGCTACATGTAAACTTCAGGCTTGCTTTGGGTCACTCATAAGGAAAACATCACAAAATTTCCAAGATGTAAGACTGCTTATTAGCACTAATTCCCTAAAAATTAACTTCTTCCAAATATCCGTACTTCAACGGCCTCTGTTCCTTGAGCGCAAAATTATCTGATCTTTGTTTCCCTTCCATCCTCCTCATACTTATGATC
The DNA here is from genome assembly GCF_019175385.1 of Lycium barbarum. NCBI lineage: Eukaryota > Viridiplantae > Streptophyta > Magnoliopsida > Solanales > Solanaceae > Lycium > Lycium barbarum. The sequence goes on from NC_083340.1 coordinate 59,946,160, forward strand.
TTGTCATGCATGTCTATGTTTCCTTCTCTTTTTCGCTTTACATTTCTCTAAGCTTTTTCGCATCGTCCTACCTTACTTAGAGCTTGTTGGGCGAATTCCGATTTATTAAAGTTTTATTGCTTGATGGAAACTATTCTCCCTATCATGGAGCTCCGACATCCCTCCGGCATGTTACGAGGTATATGCGTGCCCTCACATTGTACTTAACCATGCTTGATATCATTTTTACTATCATACGTACTCATGATACGGTTTATTGCGCATGATTTATAAGAGTCTTCTCTCCATCATCTATCACCATCCCTCTTTGTGTCTAACCGTCTGTCTCTTTTCCTTAGAGCGACTCCCTTACACATAATAGTTCCTATAAATCCGTATTCTGTTGTGAGCTCTGACCTAGCTTCTTTCTTCTTTTGTAGATGAATATTCTCTTATAGCTTTTCACACTCAACGGCTCGCTTCATTATTGGTCGTGAGTCCATTTTTCTGTAAAGCAAGTGGGATTGCTGTGTTTGTGTAGCCTTCCTTGATAACTTTTTTTCATTTCTATTATGGTGCACTTTATCTCTACTTCCCTTCAGGTGCCCTTATTCCTTTATACTTATTTGACTTGGTTCCAATTGCCTTCGTCTATTATTACTTTACCTCGTAATCATTCTACATTTGTCCTGTTTCTGCGAAACTTAATCAGATGCATGCTCGAAGTGGAACCTTTCTATTTTCCTTAGTTACTCTCCTCCCCTTGGTTGACCATCTTATTCCTCCTGTACAACTCCCACACATACATTAATAGTCCTTGATTAACAAATTTTCAAAACTGAAAACCGTCTGATATTTTGTAATATTAATGTTTGTAGTGGTCCCATCATAATGCTGGACCTGAAGAAAAGGCTGTATGTGCCAACTTCTATAATGCTTTTCTCATATCTTTCTCATCGGCCCTGAGTGTAAAGCTAAAGTTGTGGTAGGGTCATACTCACAGTTGCCCTGGCATTGTTTCATAGGGTCCTTAGACGGATCCTTCACGATAAAGGTCATAATCTTTGAAGGTTCTCACTCAATCGCATCACTTATATTCCTCCTCATCTCTTCTATTACTCTCTAACCCATACTGCCAAATGGGCGTTAGTCTGATATCTATTTCTGAAGCTGACCCTAGATTCCTTTGTGATTGAAACCCATCTTTTTATTGGCGTAATCGTAATTCTAAGGAGAAGATAGAATCGGGAACGAACTTTCCTACGGTGTTAGCTGTATCACACAATCTAGATCATGAAGAAAAGAGGTATTTCCTAAATGCCCTGTAGCCTCCTGTTTAGAAGTATGGCACAATTCATCCCCATAAACAAGACTCAACTAGACACGGCTCATAGACATCCCTAGGACTGACCCGCTCTGATACCACTTTGTCATACCCCAATGAGGGGCATGATGGGCACCCGACCCTAACAGCTGAGTACCACCTCATATGACATTATATAACCTTAACATAACAATCCTGATCGTAATCATTAGCATGTACATATAAGAGCACCGGTACATAGAAAGACCCAACACAAGGTACATAAAAAGGCCTAACACAAGGTACATAGAAAGGCCCAACACAAGGATATCATAACCTCTTTGTGAACAACTGTATACATGAGCTGCCCGACAAGGTCACAACATGAACATCATAAAATATCATATAGCCGCCCAGGCTATAACATGTGTATCATAAGTATAATGAAAACATGTATGACTCTAACACCCACTACAGTGTCTTTGAGCCTCTAAGAGTACGTGCATCTATTGTATACATAACATGTAGATTCGATATATACCCAATTAGCAAGCCCGGCATAGTGGTGCTTGCTGACGTCCCGCTGAAGCTGGCGATCCTACTGAGAATGTCCTTCTGCTCTGCCTATCAGGACCTGCAGCACGCAATGCAGCGCCCTAAGAAGTGGGACGGTCAGTACGGATAAAAGTACTGAGTATGTAAGGCAGGGAAGTAATGACATCTGTAAAACATAAATGTAAACAAGGGAGATTAGTTATAACTGGTAACCTATGACATCTGAAAACATACAATATTTCATGCATGAGAAAATAATTTTTCATATGCAAGTAAATATACATAATACATATATCAATATAACATACCCGGCCCTAGTGGGACTCGCCGTGAAGCGTACCCAGCCCTTTTGGGACTCAGTGTGAAACATACCCGACCTTTTTAGGACTCAGTGTGTATATCAACATCATCATAACATAATCCTCCCCGCATCCGGGCAAACATCATTATATCATAACATACCCTGCCCTAATGGGACTAGGTGTTAATGCCCAACTGATTAGTGGCTTCACATCTACGTGCCGTACCTGGCCAACTATAGCGCGACTTAGTGTTAGTAAAATAGTGCATACATATATATACATAAATGCATGAGGGGTCAAAGAAATGGCATTGACCTTTCGGAGTGACGTAAGGTCATTATACCTCCGAATATATTACGGGACACATATCGAGGACAAGGAATGACTTAAATGATAATACTCACATCAACATCATAAGGATCTTTCATAAAGTATATGGACGGTTTAATAGGAGTCAATGAATGACTTAGCGGGTGACATTTACTTAATTTCATAAAATATCAAAAATTCCGTAAAAATAGACATTTTCGGAAAAAAAAAAAATATGCATCTTTCACAGAATATATGTACTTCTCATAAAATACGTATTTTTCGTAATATATATATCTTTCTTGTATGCCAACACTTAGGTGCTAATTCACGAATCAGTCCGAAGTTGTCGAAATTCGGGCAGCATTTCCTCTGTTTATGCTCCGATCCCAGGACTATAACAAGAACAACCCAACGACCACAATCAACATCCAACTCCATATTTGTGCTAACATGTCCACAATATTTATTATAATCCATCAACAATACCCATTATACGGTTGTATCGTATTTTCATCAATTCGACTTAATACGAGTTAAATCTAATGGAATTTACGATGATTTAACTTGGATTATGAGTAGATAAAATGGAATTTACCTTAATATAGCCTTGCATGCACGTAGCACCACCCGTGTTGTTCTCTCCGCTCCTATCCACAATAATATGATAACGAAAATTGAGAATTACAAGGAAAACTGTCATTTCCGAGCCAAACTTATGGGAAACTTATAATTTCACTTATGGTTTGTTTATGGACTTAGGGTTAAGGTTATGGAGTGTTATAGAGATGTTTGGGTGAAGGAAAGAGGTGAAAATGATGAAAAAAACCTAGGTTTGGAGCTATTTGTAGGGCTGCTGGTCAGGTCACTTAGTGGGCCTTTAAGTGGGCTTTTAGGATTTTCGCGTAGGTTCGCGGGCTTTTGGCAGTCCATTTTAAAATTCCCATAGCTTCCTACTCCGATATCGTATCGATGAACAGATTGTTGCGTTGGAAACTAAACTCGATGAACTTCCATTTGGATGGCTTATTAACTCCGTAACTCCTCATATGCTAGGAGGTATTCCTCACTCAAGTTGGACCAAAAATCCTGTCCAAAATTTGCCTAGTTTTTGCCAAAGCTCAAACAACTGTCCTTCTCCAACCCGCTTGCCCCCGAAACCTTTAGCTATTATCTTATTACTTGTTAGAAGTCTTTCTTATCCTTATAAGAGTTCCATTGCCTCTCCAGCTCACGTTCGTTTAGTAATGGTACTAACGATACGAAATTCTTCCAAGGTGTAACACCCTCTTGTCATGACTTATATCTCGAGTATGCTCACAACGTTAACCCTCCATAAGCTCCATCTTTGAAAATACGCCATAAGTACAGAACAACTTTAGCTCCTGGGAGGGCTAGGTGTAACAGTACTACCCTTCTTATTCACAAACAAAACAGGAGCACCCCAAGGGGAGACACTCGGTCTAATAAACCCCTTAGTCAACAGATCCTGTAGCTGCTCCTTCAGCTCCGTCAACTTAGCGGGTGCTATCCGATAGGGAGGAATAGACATAGGGCGTGTGCTCGGATCCAAATCAATACAGAAATCAACGCTGTGATTGGGTGGCATACCCGACAAATCAGAAGGGAAGACCTCTGCGAACTCATATACAATGGGCACGGACTCAAGGGGCGGAGAATCAACGCTAGTATCACGAATATGGGCTAAGTAAGCCAAAAACCCCTTGCTAACCAACTTCTTCGCGCAGAGATAAGAAATGATCTTCTTCGAAGTTGGCTTGGAGTACCCCTCCTCTCTAATCTAGGAATCTCAGGCATAGCTAATGTGACTGTCTTGGCGTGACAGTCCAAGATCGCATGATATGGTGACAATCAAGTCATACCCAAGATAATATCAAAGTCTACCATATCTAATATCATAAAAGCTACCCTAGTATCATACCTCATAAAAGTAACTAAGAAATACCGAAAGACTCGATAAACAACAACTGCGTCTCCAACCGAAGTAAATACATGAACCGGCATATCAAGACGGTCACTAGTCAAATCCCAACCAACAGAATGATAGGCAGATACATATGAGAAAGTAGACCCCGAATCAAATAAAACCGAAGCAGGTCGATGGCGAATAAAAATAGCACCTGAGATCACCGCATCAGAGGCCTCAGCCTTGGGCCTACTCGGAAAGGAATAGCAAAGACCACCACCATGGCCACTTTGGCCCGAGTGTGCCCTTCCTCTAAAGTCCTGCGAACGGCCTCTACCTGACTGGTTTCTACCCCTGGATTGATGATATCCACTGTGGCCTAACTGAGCACTGCCTCTGGTTGAAGAACTATCCTGGCCACTAGATGGTGTCAGAGTCCTCGGAATCTAGAATCAGACCTTGCTGGAACCCACTCTGTCCGAATTTGGGACAATCTCTCATAAAGTGACTGGAGTCACCACAAACATATCATGATTTGGGACCTGGAGGCCGATGCATGAACATTAATGAACTAGAGGGACCACCACGGTCAACTGGATGAGAGTAAAAGCTACCATGGGACTATCCAGCTCCATAACCACTAGGTCTATAAGGACCACCTGACGAAGTCTGTAATGCTAACTGAACAGGGCGGCTGGGGGCTGACTGATAAGGCCTGGATGACTGTCCCCCACCCCTATAGCTAGAACCACTATAACCACCATGATGCCGCGGCCTCTTCTTACTAGACTCTTCAAAAAATTGAGAACCTGGAGGCTGATGCACGAAAATCGATGAACTAGAGGGACCACCACGGTCAACTGGACGAGAGTAAGAACCACCATGGGACTATCCAGTTCCATAACCATTAGGTCTATAAAGACCACCTGACGAAGCCTGTAATGTTGAATGAACAGGGAGACTGGGGGCTGACTGATTAGGCCTGGATGACTGTCCCCAACCCCTGCAGCTAGAACCACTATAACCACCATGATGACAAGGCTTCTTCTCACTAGACTGTCCAAAAAATTGAGTCTTGGCAGACTCAACACCCACAACATGATCAACAACCACCTGGAAAGAAGATCCCAAAGCCACCAACTGAGGATAAGAAACATGGAGTGGATACACAAGTCCACCTACAAACCTACGAACCCTCTCCTCCTCCATGGGAATCAACTGAGCAGCATACCTAGCTAGAAAAAGAAATTTGGCCTTATACTGTAACATGGTCATAACTCGCTGTCGCAAATGAAGGAACTTATCTCTACGCTCATCCCTCAAATTATGCGAGACGTACTTCTCCAAGAAAGCTGTGTGGAACTGGGTCCAAGTAAGTGGAGGTGCACGAATGGGCTAGCTCTCAATAAAAATCCTGCACCAAGTCTTCGCGTCACTGCGAAATTGAAACGACACATAATCAACCCCATGAGACTCCATAATACGCATCTTATATAGCCTCTCATGCTTCTCCATAATAATCTCGTATGCATCCTTACTACGCAAGCCAAAGAACATGGGCGGCTCCATTTTTAGGAACCTCCCAACAAGCTCCTGATCCTCGACAATCAAAGGCTAGACTGCCACGGGTCTGGGATAACCCTCAGGGACTTGAAGACCACCTAAACGCAGGGCCATAACAACAGCATAATGCATCAAATAATCTGGTCCTGCTCGGGAGTATATACCCCCACTCGAGTTTGGAACCACCTGGAGTAGTGGCACCCACTACGGCATGCCATCTGTCTAGATAAAGAAGTACACGGGCCATGATATTCTGGAATAAGCTGAACGTGATCACTTCTGTCCAACCACAAGGGCCCCACCCCTGGCCGGTGCAGCTCCACGGCCTCTAGCTCGGCTGCGACCTCTCGTCTGTGCTTGGCCTCTGGTGCCTGCCTCAGTAGCGGGCTCGAGCACCTTGTCCCTCGCGATGGTAGCTCGTGTCCTCACCATCGATGAGAGAATAAAAGTGGATCAGATACCAATTAGAAAAATCCAAATACCTGTAACGACCTGTTTGGTCGTTATAGTCTTTTGGATATTTTTGCCCATTTCCAAACGTTGATTAACTCACTTTTAACTCGAGGGCACCGCTGACATGCTCCCCGAGGTTCTTAGACTGGATTCGGGAACCTTTTGGTAAATATAGGCTTAAAGTGAAAAATGGTTGTTTCAAAGCTGACTTTTGGGCAAACGAACCTTTTTTGAAATTCTGTCGATTCCGAGAGGTCCGGATGGTTGTTTGGAGCTTGTGTGTTTATTGTTTTTTTATTCCCAATGCACTTGGATGCATTTCGGGACTTGGCTTGAGAATTTTAAATTAAGGCATCAGGGGTTGACTCGGTCAACGAGGCCTCCATTGAGAATTCGAAGGCCACAGGGGTGTTCGTAGCACGTTTTTATGTGTGTCTATGTGTATGGCATGTGAGCAGATGGCCTTGGGAACTAGACGAAAAATTGAATCAAATTGCGGAGTTTGGAAATTTTTCTGGTGCCTTGTGCCCGCTTTGGCGGCACCAGCACCGCAACAACGGTACAGCTGGGGCGGTAACCCTGTCGTTGTAGCGGTGCAAGTGTTTTAGGCTTGACCACTAGTGCGGCGCCGCTGGGGCGGTCCCAGTACCGCTAAAGCATGTGACGGGTAGTTAGTAACATTAATAAAGTGTTAAAAGCCCTTAGATCCTTATTATGTCCCACTTTGATATTTTAGCTTGAGGGAGCTGCCCTTAAGGATATTTAGAGGAGAATCTTGGTGGTAAATGATGCTTATTTCTTCACTCTTCCTTTAACCATAATCATGTTGGATTCCCCCTTTTCCTTAATAAACCCATGGTGATGGGAGTTGAAAGAGGGTTTTAGAAGAACATTGTTGTCACGCCCTAAATTTGAAGCGGTGTAGCCGGTACTCGCTGCCAAACTAGGCCCCGAGCGAACCACTCTAAATCTGAAACTCTGCTAAGTCCTACCTGCACACCGACAATATCAACAAGCCGGCTAGGCCGTAATCTGGATGTATATAAACAAATGTTGTCTATCTTCTCTGAACTGGTACACACACACCTAAAATATATATACACAACTAAGCAAGCGGACGAGGCTGCTATGTAAGCTGAACAATGAAACTGAGAGCCAACATGGCTACATAATATCCCAACTACATAAAACTGCCTACAGACCTTTAGGGAACACGAGCTGCAGAAAGGACAGGGCAAGGCCCCATCACACCCATATATACATGTCAAAATAGCATACCACCAAAGGGACTGCAGCTCCGGACCAAGTGGAGTGCACTGACTGCGGCTGAGTGGAAGGCCTACAAAGCCGAATCGTTTGTCCGACTACCTGAACCTGTGGGCATGAATGTAGCACCCCTAGACAAAGGGACGTCAGTACGAATAATGTACTGAATATATAAGGCAAGATAACAACTGAAATGAAATAACAAACTATACTCTGGATATTTCCTGAAAGCATCTGGAGGTGCTCTACTTAGGTTGCCTCTCATCTAAGGCAAGATAACATCACTCTATAGATATAACTTCATGACTCAAAGGTCAGGCATAGATAACATAACTCCATAAATAAAACGCCATGACTCATAGGTCGGGTATAATCAACTCCATGACCCGTAGGTCAGGTATAAGCAACTCCATGACCCGTAGGTTAGGTATAATCAACTCCATGACCCGTAGGTTTGGTATGCGCAACTCTGTGACCCGTCGGTTAGGTAATAACTCCATGACTCGTAGGCCAATCAACAACTCCATGAACCGTAGGCCAGGCAATAACTCCATGACTCGTAGGCCAGGCGTATACATATAATAATAACTAGGAGGCAACATAATAGCCTATAAACAACATATACACTAATTATACCTCCTGACATTTAATCATCTTATGCAACTCAACTATTCTTATACGAGCTTTTATCTAGAAAGGAGTACTACACTAGGGTTATGGTAACCCAAGAATAATCTTCGTGAATAGCATGTCTTTGTGCAAATAGTCAAAGAGGTCTAAATAGTAGGAATCTTAAGAAATGGAATAATCATCATTATTACCTTCATAGAAACATCTATCTTTAGCATCACAAGAACTTTTAGAATCATGAACTTCGAGATTTTTGGAAATAAGGATATTATGGAATCCATGTAAGCGTTCATAGGAAACAGAATCATGCGTTTAGAAAGAACGGAAGTAGCCTTAACATGCCTGGAAGCTTACCTCTCGACTTTTCCTACTTACTTTCTATCTTGCAATCTACATAAGATCATTCATACTATTGTTAGGCTCATTATCATATGCTTGTCTTTGCCTTCAAATTAAATCCTCTTAAAATTTGCCGAAATTCGGGCCGCATCTCCCCTGTTTATATCCCTAGCCCGAAATGACAATACCAACAAAAAAACAACTACAATAGCACCAACATCAACAACATCATTATCAATACCAAAATATTCCATAAAACATCACACCTGATGTTTGTCCAATTTCTCAACCAACAACATTATTATGCAACCATTTAATCACTCTGTCTTCGTAAATAAACCAAAAGTAATATTAATAAGGAGAGATTCATACCTTATATTTTATTAAAACAGCGATATCTTCAATATCCACCTTGAATCCATCGTAAAACCATACAAGAATCACATCTATGCGTTATCCGAGCTTCGATTAATACTCCGCCACTTGAAATTCACTCAAACCCTCAACGTTTTATGACATAATTTCCCTTTATATTGCTGAGCTTTAAAATTTGATTTTAGGTGAAAAATATGGTGTTTTTCCCCTTTTATAAGGTTCAAAAGTCGGGTCGGTACTGTAGCTGGCGTTTCTGCTCTGGCAGCCGAACTTGTAACATCCATAATTCTCTACTCCAATGTCCTACAGATGAAGGGTTTGTTGCGTTGGAAACTAGACTCGACGAACTTCATTTTAGGCTTTTATTTTACTTAAAAACACTTCATAAGCTAAGAGATATTCTTCCCTCAAGTTGGACGAAAATTTTCATACGAAACTTTACCCATCATTTCTACAAAGTCATAACACTTCATTTCTTCTGCTCGTTTCCTTATAAAACCTTTCGGTATACCTTATATACATCTTTCACTCTTTAAATATACTTAATAATGCTTGCTCCTTATATTCCGAAGTTGTTTTACTTAACCATAACTCAACGTACTTATGTTTCAAATTTGATAAGTTCTTCTTCGAAGATACGGGGTGTAGCATCCTTCCCCCCTTAAAAACATTCATCCTCGGATGTTGTAGGAGAGCTCGTTCTGACGTTGATGTCAATATTATCACCACCATTTGCTAGTATTTACTTTACTTACTTGCAGTCATATTCACTCATTCGGAACTGAACTCATTCGCAACTTATGATCCTTTTTGCGGTGCCTTGGAGGCTATACACCTTAAGTTAATAAGTCTTAACCCTAATTTTTAGACTTATGATGCTATATCGATTTATTGGAGCGACAATCCTCTCTTTCTGCGGTGTTACTTTATCTCTTGTCTGTATACCATTCAGCTGTGTCGGCACTGATTGATTCTACTCCACTAGTTAATATTCCTTACCCCTTTTGGGTTTTCTTACACTGAATCTGTGGCATTTCCAATCTTACTGCAGTAGTACTTGATAATTCCTTATACTGGAGCGCCTCAATTTCTGACGATTAATCTTCCTTGGATTCCTTGGTTCCTTTGTATGAGTAATAACATGGTTTCTTCTTAACATATACAGTTGTCCCTTGTGCAATTACTAACTCATCGTCCCCACACATATGTAGACTCTATATGCATGGTTTCACAATTACTTTGGTGTTTCTTGAGTACTGTTGATTTGTTATCAATGGGTGTATTCCCGGGTTCACCAAATTCCTTGCCCAATCAATTCTTGGATATTATTCTCCTCTTTTTGTGGATAAAATTTGTGTTCGTACTCACGGTTATCTCTTTTTCGTATCACTCATATACCGACTAGCTCTCATAATTTATCATCCTCGTTGTCTCTTCGACTTCTGTTACATCCTCATATACTCGTTTATCCAATATTATCATATACTTTAATCCAATTTTGGTCTTATCTTCCCTTTTATCCCAATATACCAGAAATTCTTGTTTCTTTTGATCTCCACGTATCCTTCTTATGCTTCACAGATGTTTTGTGCCCTCCTCTTCTTGGGATTTAACTTATTCTTCCCCCCTTAAGGATAACCTCAGAAACTGGTAATGTAGTATGCCTCGCTTTCCTGTAGCAGCTGAATCGATCCTTGTGGTATTTTATCTTCCAGCTAATGTCACGCTGAAATTTTCGGTCATCCATATACTTTACTTGATCCTCTCTTGTTCTTGATAAGGCTTCTTATGCTCGGTCTAGCTATCGGTAATTACTGTTCCTATTCCAAGAATATCTCAAATCTCTTCTTCAAGGACCCTTTTCTTTCAATTTATTCTTAAGGTTGTTAATCCCTTAATCAAGCTGATAAATTAGGGATAATTTTGAAATTTGCCGAAATGTGAACCAGGCTCCTTATCACGCAGCGAATTCAAATCATTTCACTCTTTCCTTTGTCTGCAGTATTCAATCATAGACATTTCCTTTCTAGAAGAACCATTATTTTGCTTGTTCTATGAGAGTTCACTGTCGCCAGCTTTGTTCCAATTAGACGCGTCATTTCTCTATTACCTCCTTTGAGGTTCTTCATTAACTCTTGGCCTTCACTTAATTTTTACCTGATAAGTCTTCCCCATAGTCTGGCATACCCTATTTGTTGTTTGAGTTTATCAGTCGCATAGATATCCGAAGTTCTTAGATACTCATTTCTATGTTTACCTTTGCGATTTAAGGGTTTTGTCTGTTCCCTCTCTTACACTGACCTTATCCTTTAGCCAACCAAATCTTGTTTCTTCTTTCAATACCATCGTAAGTCAATGGACTATCGCATCTATTTCCCGCGACTCGCTCTTTCATTTTCCCAGCTCATACTGTTCTGTAGTTCTTCTTTACTAAGTGGTTGTACCATAGTCGGGGGTCATAGTTCTTCTGATATCTTGTCGATCCTTGTCCTACTCATAAATACTTATAAAATATATCCTTTTCTTCCTCTTTTCATCCCTTTCTTATCTTTCCTTTTGATGCCATAACTTGTTCATATTCATACACACCCCTCGTATATTCGTCCTATTTCCTTTATAATCAAATCTCTGTATTCCCTATCAAAACTCTTCTCCCATGCTATCTACGTTTTACCTCTTGGTCAAACTTCTTATCTTATTAATCTTCCATAAAATCTGATTATGCTTTCTCAGGTTACATCCATACCCATCGTGTTATTATACTTCATTCCAATTTATCGAGATCTGTTTCCGAGATCTTCGCATTCGCCCTTTACCACGTGTTTCCATACTCTACACCTCCTTCTTATTTAGTTTTTTTTTAAAATTTGTCCGACCCTTCGCCTCTACCGCCACCTTAACCCTGTCCTCAGAAACTTTACTTGACCCTTACTAGCAACATACTTCCCTGGCTTACACTTCTCTTCTTCTCATGACATCACAGTCTTATTACTCTTATGTACACATATTTTCCTTCTCTTTGATATTGTTTCATCATAACCATCCGACTTCAATATTCGGAGAAACAGTATCAATCTGCCCTGTAGCACTTGCTACCTTAACTTCAATACCCAGCTCAATCATTACCTTTAGCATATCACAAGACCAATCATAAGGGCACGCATGACTTTTAATGTAGCCACACATGAATTATCGTTTACATCGCTTCTCAATATCTTACTTACAAAATACTCCCCTTGCTTTATAACTCTGTTCTGAGTCTGTGACTTATTACATTTCCTCTCTTTTTGACCAGCTAGCCAGACTCCTACCTTGCAATCATTTTGAAATTCTAATCGTAAGGCTCATATGCTCCAAATTTCCCTCGGCTATTCTGATTTCTCATATCTTTCGCACGTCTAAATTTGTAGGACTTCTTAGCATATTTTTCTAAGTCCTGATTATGAGTTTCTGGCAATAATATTTACTCAAACACCTACTCTACTTTTTCATATGCCAACATTGCTCTTATTTTTCTGTCGTCAAGTGACCTTCACAACATCCGTCTGAAAAATCAAGGTGAAACCTTCTTATATGGATCAACTATACACGCACAACCTATGCCTGAAATTGGTATGATCTTCATTTCTCTAATCGGCCAGCAACCTCACATGTTAGGAATTACATGAGCAACCCAGAAAGCAATCATAATTGTAATCTAACTTACATAACCATTTCTCATGCCTGGATCCGAGGTCGTCGTTAATATCAGAAAACTTGGTCATAACAATTCTCAGAATAGTACCAACTATCGAATACTCAAAATCCCCTTGAACTTAAATAACCGGTGACTTCTAAATCCCAAAGCGAACTTACATCATATAGGGAAGTACAATAAAATGAGTCCATGTATCTATCATCAACCCGTCCTAATCCCATATATATATATATATATACTTCTAAAATAAAACCTTCCCCTACTCATTAACTTCCTTTTTCCATATCAATATCTCTTCGTTATCTCTTACTTGTCAATCCATGAATCGTAATACTGTACTTGAGTTCTTACTGTCAAATTTTCTTATATCTTCAATAAGTCTTATTCTTCTAAAATCTCGAATGCAACTCATTCCGGTTTCTCTAGCTACTAATCACTTTTCCTCCTAGGTTCATCCCTTAAATCAAATTAGAATCATTCTAAAATTCCTCTTTAAAAGCGTATCATAATTGTTTATTCACTCATAGCTTACCAAACGTCTGGTTATGATATTTTCCTTACTGTTTCTCTATGGCATAGACATTCAAACAATACAATTTGTAAAAATTTTGGCAGAGTTTCCTCTATAATTCATACTACCTCAACCCTGCACACAGCCCCGAAAACACATCCAGTGCCTCTTAGGGCAATCACAAATATACGTGGCATCCCACTCATGTACTAGTCGTCCATATACATCAATATCAATAAATTAGGGAACAAAACTTTCGGGTCAACAAACTTAAATTCTCATCAATTTCCCCAAGTTGTATAATCAACCGCTCATCTACAACCCAAGATATTTAGGGTTAGAATTAGGGACTTCATGTTATATCTCGTATTTTTATATGTCGAGTTATTCGTAAGAGAATCGACTCAAGTTAAAGAAGGGATCATTTTCGGATATGAAATAGGGACTTTTAATTTTCAATTCTAATTAGTACACAATTGTTTATAAATTTTATTTAGTGTAGAAATATTATTAGAGATTAGGGACTAATTAATTGTGACTAGATTATTAGGTAATAAGTAGGGATTAATTAAAAACTAATTAGCTTAATTAAGCTTATGGGCCCCACCCGATTCTTCAAAATAATAATAATAATAATAATAAAACAATGAAAATGGTGAGTCAACATGGGGGAGGGGGGGCACGTGTAGAGTAATTGGAAACCATATATATATGGCTAAGTAAAGAACAAGATGATCATCTTCATTTCATTTGTTGCAAATTGAATACAAGAGAAAGAAAAATATGGCCATGGCTTCTTTCGGCCAGCATGGCTGTTGAAGGAGAAAAAATTATTTTTGTTGCTTGGTAAAAATTCTAAGGTGAAGGAAAGAAGATGGAGATGGAGAGGAAGAGAGGCTCTCGGCCATAGCCATTGTTGGCCGAGAGAGTGAGCCTTGGTGAGGGCAAGTTTAGGAGCTTAATTTCTAAGGAAATTGTTGGTGTTCAAAGAAATTTTAACGTGAATTGGATTGTTGGAGGAGGTAGCGTTAAGGAATCAAGATCGTTAAGGTAAGATTCAATTTATTTTATATATAATATATATGTTTTGTAGGTAGTTTAGACTTGTATAATTGATAGATGTGTGTTAAATATGAAATGTTATATGTGTTGATGTTGAAGTACAAGTTGAGCCGTGTAATGGGGCTATTTTGATTAAGTATGGTAAATTGATTCTAAGTAACATTATGGTTGTTGTTATCATGGATTAAATGGCAAAGGGATGAAGGAGTTAGATAGTTAAAGTTAAAGTGGTGTTGTTGTGAACATATTGTTACCTTTGATAAACTGAAAGGATTGAAGATATGGTTATATTCATATGTTGTTGTTGGTATTTCTGTGTTAACAGGAGAATAGTTGGAAATTTGGGATAGGCGAATATATAAGGGAAATGCTGCCCGATTTTCGTTAAGTCGTTAACTAGAAAACCCCAAATGGGAATATATATAATTTAAAATATAGGTTCTGTAAGAACGGGCTATAGATTTGTGAATTAGAAAATATAGTTACTAACGATAACGTTACTCTTATATAAATAGGCTAGAAGAGCGACGAGGCGAAAAGGATTCACGAATAATCGCTGACAGGTATGTAAAGTTGTCCTTTCTTTCTTTTAGGCATGTCCTAAACGTAAGTGATGGATGACATGAGCTTTGGGGTAATTCCATTCATAAGTTCTGAATATGATTCATGATTGTTATTCACTTCTTGATATTAGAGCTTTTAAAGTAGTTAAGCTACTGCCCTCGAGCTTTCTATATGTTGGATTGTATAATTGTATGTATAAGTTTCTATTCCTAAAGGATCTATAATGATTAATGTCCTTAACTTTCATAAGCTGTCTCATATTGATTTGATACCCGTCTAGGATCCCTGGGACTTTATTTGATATAGTTCATAATGATATTCACAGAGCACTGAATATGACTATCATCCCGATACTCGAGCGTTGATTAGTCTACTTATTTATTGAGTCTCAAAAGATGATTTATATGCATATGGTTACTCACTACTCTGCTCGTGCATACTGTTGTTACATCTCCACCGAGTCCCGGGCCGGGTATGTTATCGTGCACAGTGTCATTGCAGTATTCACCGAGTCCTTTACTAAAGGGCCGGGTACGGTATATGATGATATGATATATGATTATGGCACCGAGTCCCATGATGGGCCGGGTACGGTATACGTGTACATGACTTTATTCACCGAGTCCCTTACTAGAGGGCCAGGTACGGTATATGTATATGATGATATGACTATGACACCAAGTCCCATAAGGGGCCGGGTACGGTACATGATAATGATATGCATGATTTTGTTTCATAAGGCACAGGTACAGTGACTTCTTGATTATTATACTTATCTCCTGGAATCTCTACTTCGGTTATGTTTTTTTTATTGTATTTCACGCTTTATATACTCAGTACATATCTCATACTGACCCTCCTTTCTTCGGGGGGCTGCGTTTCATGCCCGCAGGTACAGACGCTCGCTTTGGTGACCCGCCAGCTTAGGGTTCCTATTCAGCTATCTTGGAGTGCTCCTTTGTTCCGGAGTCCAGATTTTGGTACAGAACCTTTTGTTGTATATATGTGTTTTGTCCAGGGGTACGGCGGGGCCCTGTCCCGTCATATGCTACTATTGTTACTCTTAGAGGTCTGTAGACATGTGTGTGGGTTATACGTATATATGTTGTCCAGCTATGTTAGTATGACTTATGTTTTGGGACGTTCCCACTCGTAGTGGCCGCCTCGTCGGCTTGCGTATATATATATATATATATATGTTTTGGGATGTTGTGTGTAGTGGCAGCCTTGCCGGCTTGCGTATATATATAGTTGGGATGTTCCCACATGTTATGACAGCCTTTTCGGCTTATATACTGTGTTATCTGTTGATAGTTGTGACTCCTCAGGAGATAGGTTGCTTAACATATATATATTTATGCGATAGTTCTGAGACTATGTGTTGGTCCTATGGGTTCCATATTATGTTGGGTTGTGGATTGATCATATCGCTAACAGGGGTGTGTACGAGTGTCCAGCTCGGGCACTAGTCACGACCTACGGGGTTGGGTCGTGACACTTCATATCCTATGGCTTAGCTCTGTAGCACTATCTAAGATAAGAAAGAAGAGTAACCATCCAAAATGCCTTGTACCTTCCTGTTTATAAATGTGGCGCTTCACACCCATAAACTAGACTCTACTGGACACGGTCTATAGACAACCCTTGGACGGAACTGCTCTGATACCAAGTTTGTCACGCCTTAAATTTGGAGGGGCGTGACCGGCACTCGGTGCCAAACTAGGCCCCGAGCGAACCACTCTAAATCTAAAACTCTGCTAAGGCCTACCTGCACACCGACAATATCCAACCAGCCGGCGAGGCCGTAATCTGGATATATATAAACAAATGTTGTCTATCTCGTCTAAACTGGCACACACACAGCTAAAATATATACACAACTGAGCAAGCGGATGAGGCTGCTATGTAAGCTGAACAATGAAACTGAGAGCCAACATGGCTACATAATATCCTAACTACATAAAACTGTCTACAGACCTCTAGGGAACACGAGCAACAGAAACGACAGGACAAGGCCCCGTCACACCCATTTATACATGTCAAAATAGCATACCACCAAAGGGACTGCAGCTCCGGACCAAGTGGAGTGCACTGACTGCGGCTGAGTGGAAGGCCTACTAAGCTGAATCGTCTGTCCGACTACCTGAACCTGCGAGCATGTACGCAGCGCCCCCAGACAAAGGGACGTCAGTACGAATAATGTACTGAATATGTAAGGTAAGATAACAACTGAAGTGAAATAACAAACTATACTCTGGTTATTTCATTAAAGCATCTGGAGGTGCTCTACCTGGGTTGCCTCTCATCTGAGG
Source organism: Lycium barbarum (assembly GCF_019175385.1). NCBI lineage: Eukaryota > Viridiplantae > Streptophyta > Magnoliopsida > Solanales > Solanaceae > Lycium > Lycium barbarum. The sequence goes on from NC_083340.1 coordinate 59,963,307, forward strand.
CAAGATAACATCACTCTATAGATATAACTTCGTGACTCGAAGGTTAGGCATAGATAACATAACTCCATAAATAAAACGTCGTGACTCATAGGCCAGATATAATCAACTCCATGACCCGTAGGTCAGGTATAAGTAACTCCATGACCCGTAGATCAGGTATAATCAACTCCATGACCCGTAGGTCAGTTATAATCAACTCCTTGACCCGTAGGTCATGTAATAACTCCATGACTCGTAGGCCAGGCACCAACTCCATGACCCGTAGGCCAGGCAATAACTCCATGACACGTAGGCCAGGCGTATACATATAATAATAACTCAAAGGCAAAGAGGTCTCAATAGTAGGAATCTTAAGAAATGGAATCATCATCATTATTACCATCACAGAAACATCTATCTTTAGCATCACAAGAACTTTGAGAATCATGAACTTTGAGATTTTTGGAAATAAGGATATTATGGAATCCGTGTAAGCGTTCATAGGAAAAAGAATCATGCGTTTAGAAAGAACGGAAGTAGCCTTAACATACCTGGAAGCTTACTTCTCGACTTTTCCAACTAACTTTCTGTTTTGAAATCTACACAAGATCATTCATACTATTGTTAGGCTCATTATCATATGCTTGTCTTAGCCTTCAAATTAAATCCTCTTAAAATTTGCCGAAATTCGGGCAGCATCTCCCCTGTTTATATCCCTAGCCCGAAATTACAATACCAACAAAACAACAACTACAACAGCACCAACATCAACAACATCATTATCAATATCAAAATATTCCATAAAACATCCCACGTGTTGTTTGTCCAATTTCTCAACCAACAACTTTATTATACAACCATTTAATCACTCTATCTTCGTAAATAAACCAAAAGTAATATTAATAAGGAGAGATTCATACCTTATTTTTTGTTAAAACAGTGATATCTTCAATATCTACCGTGAATCCATCGCAAAACCATAATAGAATCGCATCTATGCGTTATCCGAGCTTCGATTAATACTCCGCCACCTGAAAATCACTCAAACCCTTAACTTTTTATAACATAATTTTCCTTTGTGTTGCTGAGCTTTAAAATTTTATTTTAGGTGAAAAATATGGTGTTTTCCCCCTTTTATAAGGTTCAAAAGTCGGGGGTCACTGTAGCATTACTGTAGCTGGCGTTTCTGCTCTGTCAGCCGAAATTGTAACGTCCATATTTCTCTACTTCGATGTCCTATCGATGAGAAGTTTATTGCGTTGGAAACGAGACTCAAAGAACTTCATTTTAGGCTTTTGTTTCACTTCAAAACACTTCATATGCTAAGAAATATTCTTCCCTCAAGTTGGAACAAAATTTTCACATGAAACTTTACCCATCCTTTCTCCAAAGTCGTACCACTCCATTTCTTCCCCTCATTTCCTTATAAAACCTTCCGGTATACCTTATATACATCTTTCGCTCATTAAATATACTTAATAATGCTTTCTCCTTGTATTCGAAAGTGGTTTTACTTAACCATAACTCAATATACTTATGTTTCAAATTTGATAAGTGCTTCTTCGAAGATACAGGGTGTAACAATTGTCCCTAGGCTTATTAATGATAAATTGGTGATGTTTATGTTAGACATTTAATAATCTAAGCTTATTAATCATATATCTTCCGCTTTTAGCATTGAATTTCGGAATCAAAGACTTAGGGTTTACACCTAATTTGGGGGTTTTTGCTTGAAATAAAAAATTAGGCTAATCCTTGAGTTAAATCAACAATTACTGGTTGGGTTATGATCACCTAGTACTTAATTTGGTATATTACTTCAGAATTTCCCGTTTTGCCCTGGTGGGCCTGTTTTCCCAATTTCTAAGGTTAGAAATTGACCTAATTGAATTATGGCAATATTAGTATCATTCTTCATGATTTCTAATCTAGAATTCGATTATGCTTAGACTACTTAGGTTCTCAGGTTCAGCGAAATGGCAAGGCAAAGGATTGAGTTATTGATGCTGCAGTTCGGCCATCTATGTAGGTTATGGCTTACCCTTAGTGAGACTTCATATAGTGAAGCACATATTTAGATTATATTGTCAGAGACAACATGTGAACCTTGGGGTATGAAGTTGGGTTGGATATTGCCTTAGGTTGGGCCCTGTTGTGTGTTGGGACTAGCCACCCCGTTGTGTTGTGCTTGACTGTTCTTTTGTATTGGCCTGAAGCCATGAGTTGTTGGTAGATATTAGATCCTGTTATTCATCTCGATTTGGATATATTGTTGGCATACCCACTGTTGGTATTGTGATATTGATATATTGTTGGCATACCTATTATTGGTATTGTTATATTGATATATTGTCGGCATACCCATTATTGGTATTGTGATATTGATATATTGTTGGCATACCCACTATTGGTACTGTGATATTGATATATTGTTGGCATACCCACTGTTGGTATTTGCGATATTGATACATTATCGGCGTACCCATTGTTGGTACTTGTGATATTAAACTTGATTCTTGATGTTGATATACGCATTGCATACATTCTCACTCATTCATGATGCATGGCTGATACCCGGTGATGATCTGGTATTGTTGATTGTGTGAAACTAATATTTGACAAACTTTTTTACTTGAGTGATTTTGAGAAGGTCGATGTCTGAGGTTCAATTTCGGAACCACTGATTGTGCGAAATTGATATTTGACAGACTCTTCTACTTGAGTGATTGTGAGATGGCTGATGTTTGATGATGTATTCTGGCATCATTGTCGCATGGTCGATTCTGATGATGTTCCAGAATCATTGTTAGTGCATGGACTACGCGGGTTCCCCAGGGTGCTGCTGGTGAAAACCCCTTGTGGGCAAAGATCCGGGGTCCCGTCTATCTGTTGGGCAAAGATCCGGGATGGGTGGCAGTTAGACTTCGTGAGTAACACTGGGTTTTGCTACTGAAACGTCAATATTTCCATCCGGAGTACATATGTACACCTCATTTGCATAGCATTGCATTACATTCATACCATTATGGCATTGCATCGCATTATAATTGATTGAGATGTTTGATGATTTGATTGTGATGTTGGATTTGATCGGATATATTAAAGTATTTGGGGTTAGATGCTTACATAGGCGATGACAGATACTTGGCTGTGAATATATTGTCTTATGCTTGGTTGGTTTATTTTCTTATCTACTTTATTATCTGAATTATTTTAACTATGCTTAGTCGGCTGATGATGCCTACCAGTTTTGTTGTTTGTACTGACCTCCACTTGCTGCATTCTTTTATGAATGCAGAGTTTCAAGTCGGACCCACTTCTGTGACCTGTGGCTGATCGAAGCTTCAGTTTTCTCTGGAGTTTCTAGGGTGAGCATGACCGTCCGCTGACCTTGAAGACTTTCCTATCATATGTCCTATTTACTCCAAAGACATAGACATTTTATGTATTAGTATTCTGGATTGTATTATTCCCCTTAGATGCTCTTGTATTATTCAAACTAGACCCTGGAGGTGTTTATTGTCTTTCGCATTTTCTACTACATATATATATATATATATATATATAGATATAGATATATCGTGAGACTTACGTAATTTGTTACACCTCAGAAAATTTCATGTCATCATGTGGTGGATAGACTAACACAAGGTAAGATGTATATGATGTCCCTACAAGTAAGAAGAGGTACTCAGCGGTTCTAATTAAGACTACAAGGACATCTGAGGCAAGAGAAGAAAGTTCGTTGAAGAATGTAAAGTATGAGTCGTGTTTTGAAAAAGGGTTTGCAAAGTACCAAGCTAATGTTTATTTAATAATGTCTTGAGGAAGAGTTATAACACCCCATAGATGGCTAATGAAGTGTTAAACAAGTGCTAAGAAGGTTCCATAAGGATTGGAGATCAAACGAACCGACGAGGTTAACTTCAGAAAAAGGGATTTCCCAGATGGTGAAATACGGTCACTTATACGGACCGTATAATATTATATGGACCGTATAAGGGTCCGTATAACTCCCGTCGGGCTGAGTATTTTCCAAGCATAAATACATGTTTCAACTTCTAATTTTTCATTCTTCCAACTTCACCACTTCTATTAAGACCTGTAGAAGGTTCCATACATATCACCAACATAAACTCAAGGTAAATCAAAGATCAAACACCTAAAATTAGTGGAATCAAGTGCAAGGATGCTAATAAGGGTTGATGGAAGCTAGAAATTTCTTTGGAAGTGGAGCTAGGGTTTTCTCCAAGTGAAACATTTCTATCCAAGACCCATTCGTACATAATCAAGGGTGAGTTTTATAAGCATTTCATGTTATTAAGAATATTGAATGGTTGAATAACTTGGATTGAGGAAGAAAGTAGAACAAAGAGTTCAAATACGAAAATTGTGATATTCTTGAATAGTAACTTAACTTGAATCATAGTTCTTGACATGTTATGAGTATAATCTTGTTATAAATGACATAAAAGAAGATTGTATGAGGATGAATGTGGTGTCATATTATAGCTATGGTTATGGATGACCTGAGAGGGGATTTTTGGAATTGAATAATGATTAGCTCAACGAAGTTTATTAATTATGATATTATGAATGATGCAATGGATATTTGGGAGTTGTTATGTTATATGGAAAGAGTTGTAGAAACAAAGGAGATGCGGCCCAATTCTCATTAGCTTTAGCTTAAGCTTAAGTATGTTTCCGGTTATTTAATCTTAGCACGAATTCTCTTGAATGTGGAATCGTCGGCATCGAAGGGAGCCATCTAGTCGATAGAGTTAAGGAGACAAAGAGGTATGTAAGGCTAGTGTCACGACCCAACCCCGTGGGCCGCGACTGGTACCCTAACTCGGTACCCGTACATACCTACCCGACCGACTTTCGAATCATACGGATTTTTTTTTAACAGAAGTTACAGAAGTAGGTCGATACAAATACGGCACGCGCGCAAACATACATATATATACATACATACCTGAACATACAGACATTTACATATAAGCCGATAAGGCTAACATACCGACGAAACCCGTAACCCACACATCTATCTACAGGCCTCTACAGACATACATAATCATATGACGGGACAGGGCCCCGCCGTACCCAGAATTTCCATACATACAGAACATACGGAAGAACGGAAGATATATACCAAAAGTATATGCTCCGGATCGAAGGAGCTCTTCAAACAGCAGAGTCAGAAACCTACGCTGGCGGCGTATCACCTGGTGCATCTGTACCTGCGGGCATGTAGCGCAGCCCCCGAAGAGCGGGGGTCAGTACGAAAAATGTACCGAGTATGTAAAGCAGAAACATAGCAGATATAAACAAAGTCCGAACCGGAGTCACAGAAATATAACGGACAGACCCATAAATCAGACGGACGGACAGAGTCATGATCCAGACAGACATACAGAGTCGTGGTTCATACAGATAAACAGAATCATGGTTCAGACAGACAGACGGAATCATAATACGGACAGACGAGCAGAATCAGTATCCACACAGACGTACAGAATCGGAGTCCATACGGGCGTACCGAATAAAAGTCCATACGGACATACAGAATCAGAATCCATACGGACATACAGACATAGTCGTAATTCAGACGGACAGACAGAAGTATGTCGGACAAAATTATGCATGCAGAGTAGTACAGAGTCATACAGAATCATACAGAGGCATGTGCTTAAATAAATACAGATGGCACACGCATACATTCATACAGATCCCGGCTCTGTCTGGGGGCGCGGTAATAGAACCCGGCCCTCTTAGTACGGGGCTCGGTGGACAGACAGAATCAGATTAGATCATATGCCATCCTGGCCACCATCCCCATACAGATCCCGGCCCGCACGCCGAGGGACGCGGTGAACAATGCAGAGAAATATGCACGATAACAGAACCTGGCCCGGGACGCAGTGAAGGAATGCATTGAGACAGACACGAACCGATAAATGAGAAACTACTTACATACAGACTCAATCAAACTGAAGGGTGCCAAACGGCGAGTCAAAATCAGAGTATCCGGATAGTATGCATAGTACGCGCCTATATCCTACTTGGGAAGGCACGACAGATTATTATCAGAATCAGATTCTCAGATGTTCGGAAATCATTTTGTAAGAATTTCATAAAAATAGTTGTATCATAATCAAAATAATAGTTCAGATGGTTTCTGAGAAAATCGGACAAAACGGAAGTATTTAAAGTATTACAGAAGATATCGGGCCTTGCGGGCCCGCCTCGGACCAACTCGAGGCAACATATGTAAATTATCGCTAATAGACCTTATGAGGTCATCCATAATCGTTTGGAAGTGTTCCGACTCCGTTTAGGGGAGTTTTGTACAAAAATTCACTTTAAAGGCAATTTGTAAGAAAATAGCTTCAATTGAATTGAATGAATTGGAGCGGTTTTCCGTCTCGAATTCCAGGGAACGGAGTCGTACTTAAGGCTCGCGGCCGAGCCTATCACATCCAGAACATGCCTAGGAACAAAGGGAAATGCTTCACATACCTCGATAGTGCCTTACGCTCGCTTGGCATCGACTTCAATTTCGTCCAAAATCTAGAAATGGTCAAGTTTACCATTTGTTAGTTTCAAATTTCTCAATAATTCAACTTAACACAGACTTGCCTACCGAAATTTCGGCAGCATTTCCTCTGTATATAAGACATCCCCGAGACTTAGCTCGGCTCAATTCATCATCACAACAACCCAGAAATAGCATCAATAACAACAATATGCATTAAACATACGATATGGCATCACTAGCCATCCTTTCGACATAACGAAACATTTTGCGTTTCAACCTTACATTTCCAACCCAAACTTATTATTCTCATATTCATCGTCCATCAAAATCATTACAACATACGTCGGAGGCATATCATACCATTTCCACACAATATACACAAGATATGCAAAACATACCAACTTTCCATTAAGCCACTACTTGTCCAATTTTTCCTAACTTTCAACATACAAGTTAATTATACATTTCCATCTTCCAAATTCATCAACAATAATCATAATTTACCTCTTGATACTTTCATTTCCATTTTTACATAAACCATAACAAAGTTAAATAATTTCCTTCAACAACTTAATAACCATTCTTCCATAACAACAAAAACCATTACTCCTTCATTCATTTCTCAATTAACACAATTAACATACTAACAAAATTTAATTCACTTCCATTTCACTCCTTGCATCTCACGGCCACATACTATTTTTTTTCCAACTTTCCCTAATTCATTCAACTTTCATTTCTAAAACAAGTCCTACCATAATCACAACTAGATTTCAACATGAATTCAAGTCACCATAATTATGCAATAAATATGCATATATTCGGCCAACACACATCCAATTCCAACACACAAAATTTTTATGCTTTTCATTCATTTCCACTCACTACATCATACACACACCTCTCACAACATAACAAAAGCACAAAATTCTTACCTTTCCTTCAAGTTCTTCACTTGCCACTAAAGTTGTCCTTTTGGCAAGATAATTATACCAAGTTGTAGAGAATCTTGCACTTGGCAAGATTGCAACAAAATTAGAATTCTTGAATCAAGATTGAAGCTCCAAGGATTTTTTTTCTTTTTTCTTTTTTCTTTCTTTTTCTCTCTAGCCGAATTGGCTTCTTTCTTTTCTTGTTCTTGGTTTTTCTTGTTTATTCTTGAATGTTCTATAGATTAGGATAATTATATAATGTCACATGGAATTTAATTAATCCATGGGCTTGGATCAATGGTGTGGCCGGTTGGGCCCTTAAATTTGGGCCTCACTTTCTTATTTTTTTTTTAGTCCAATTGGCTTTATTTTGTAATTCATGAAGCAAGTTTCCAAAATTCCAATTTTGCCCTTGGCCTCCTTCCGTAATTCCACACCAACGTATTTATAACCGACACATTCACACCAAGAAATGTCCAATTGTGGCCTTATTCATTACAAGTCAATTTATCTTGAATTTTCGAATAAGCAAAAACGTCGGATGTAACATCCTCCCCCCCTTTAAAAACATTCGTCCTCGAATGTTAAATTGACCTTATGGGGCGTCATACTACTTCGGGAGGGTTCTCTTTATAGTCGTCCTTTACTGACTTTCCGGCATGGCTTCTTTACCAACATTATGGGGTAATTTTTCACATTACTAATTCAGATGCCTTCATAATATATTTTCTCATACCCCACATAATCATCAAACCATAAGCTATATTCTTGTAACAGACAAACGCTTTCCAGACATTATAGTCCATATCATTTCTTGTTACACTCCTGAGATCCCTACCACATTTTCGTAATCCCACTTCATACTAGACACTTCATACCAACAGATTCAGAACTAGAACCGAACGCGTAGAAGCATATCGGACGGATTCGTAATCGGAGGTAGACGTACTAAACCATGGCGGACGGATTCGTAGTCAAAGTACGGAGGTATGTCAGACAGATTTGAGATCGGAGTCAGACGTACAAAAATGTATCATACGGAATCATGATCAAAGTCAGACAGACAGAAATGTATTAGATAGAGTCGTAATCAAGATCAGACATACGGAGATGTATCAGACAGGCGTGCGATCGAAATCAGATGTACAGAGGCATATAAGACGGATTCATATCCGGAGTCAGACATACAGAGGTGTGTCAGACAGATTCGTAATCAGAGTTAATCGTACAGAGATATGTCAGACAGAAACGTATTCAGAATTAATCATACAGAAGTATGTTGACCAGAAACATATTCAGAATCGGATGTACAAAGATTTATCAGGTGGGAACATAATCGAGTTCAGAAGCATAGAGGCGTAATAGACAGAGACATAGCAGAATCGGAAGTGCAGAAGTATAACAGATAGAATCTGAAGCCGAATCAGATCACTCTTAGTAAGGCTCCAGTGATTTATGGAAAATTCCCTTATTGGTAACCTGGTTAGCCAAGTTATCATACAAATTGTCTCGCGTGTCGCTTATCGACTCTTTCAAAGATTCCGCTTATTCGCATTTCTTATCTTTCGTGTTTCCTACCATCCATACTCATTTTCCTTTTCAGACATCGTCATACCAGACTGAGTTATAATGGGATAGGGGTGTTTCTAGTCCTTGACAGCATCTGTGCCCTCACCCCCGCTTCGTTTCATGTATTCGGTTTAGTAAAACCTTTCGCCGATCACGATGTTAGTTGCCGGGACTCGACTTTCAATCCATATGGGTACCAGACGAAAATCATACATACGCACATACACATACACATACACACATACACATATATTTACTACTATCTTACTGGCGAACGTCTCTGACTGTTATTCGAATTCGCTCAATTTCCCGAGCGGGGTTGTACCCTTTTCTTTTTGCCCATTTAATTCCGCGTCGATCTGTGTGGCTTTTGTAAAGGCAATAATTACTCCACACATTCTCTTTTCCTTTAGATTACCCCAAACTTTTCATTTATATCCATCATACCTACACTTATGCAAAACTTTGCATTACTTCCCAGGGGGTCACCCATCCCAGAATTGCTCTGGCTTGAGCACGCTTAACTCCAAAACTTTCATGCATTTCGACGCGTTAGGGCTGATATAATTTCGTCGATCGCCCCGCACGACCTTTGTCGCTTAATTTTAGAGCAAATCGGGGTCTTAGCAAATTTTTGAAAATTTTTTGTAGCGGGTCCCACCCCTGGCTAAGTCATACAATTACCATATTGCCTTTCTGAATCTTGGTACCTACCAAGTTAACATTTACCTTACTATTTCTAATACCCAGAAGTATAAGATCACGTAATGCAACAAAATACAAACTTATCCATACATACATCTCTCAAAAAGAATCGCTGGCGTACCTGGGCGTGCGCTCGCAGACGCTCCTGGGTCCTGCCGGCCGGTTAAAGCAAACACGCGGTTCGAAGGACCGCTGTAACCAGAAGCTGCACCACGTCCTCTGCCACGACCCGCTGGCGTTGGTGCTAGCGTCGGTGCTCCTCGCCCCGTGGGGCGCATGGCCACCGAAGGAGAAGATGAGCCTGCAACGGACCCAGCAGGTCGGGCTGAACCTGAACTGCCCTTAAGCGGGCACTCTCTGACTCGATGGTCTGGGCTTCCACAAAAATAAAAACGCCCGTAGCGCGATAACACTCCCCCGGGTGGGGTTTCCCACAGTAAGAACGTGGGGGTATGGGTGGCCTCGACTGACCGGGACCTCTGCTCACCTGTGGGCCTGGGACTCTGGAGCTCTGTCCCGTGAACTGTGGGGGTGTACTGTAGGCTGGCTGGGACGAATACCTGTTACCCTGCCGCTGGGAAGGCTCACCCTTAAATCACCCTGAAATCCCCCTGAATATCCAGCCGATCTGGCTCTCTTAGGCCGGCCCCTGTCGTAACCCCTATCAGGCCGACGCTCCCTATGTCGGTCCTCCATGCCCTGGGCGTATGCCTGTACCCGGGCTACATGCATCCCTGGCTGAGAAGCCATGGCCAAGCAACCGTCAATCAGATAAGGGTCTAGTCCCATCACATACCTATGCACCCTATCGGCCATCTCGGCTACTATGGCGGGCGCATACCTAGCCAGTGAGTCGAACTCTAGGCTGTACTAGCGAACACTTCTACCATTCTGTCTCAGGTTCAAGAACTGATCAACCCTAGCTCTCCGTAGCTCTGGTGGTAGAAAATGATCAAGAAAGGCCTTAGTAAACTCAGCCCATACCGCTGGGGGAGCATCGTCACCCCTGGAGAGCTGCCAAGACTCATACCAATTTTCCGCCACCTCATATAATCGATACGAAGCCAACTCCATAGACTCGATCGGCGAAGCCTTAATCAATCGTATTGTACTCTCCATCTTTCTAATGAACTCCTGGGGGTCCTCCTCAGGTTTTGTCCCGGAGAATTCTGGAGGATTACATGTCAAAAACTCACGAGCCCTGGAGCTCTCATACCTGTCCACACGACCACCCCCAAATCCATGCCTGCGAACCTGCTCCGCCATCAATGTGGTCAATAACTGAACCGCATCTCGCATGGCCCTACCCTCCGCCCCTGCCTGTGGAGCTGGAGGCTCGGGCACTGGAACCTCAGGAGCTTGCGGTGGAGCCGTCTCCCGATTAGCAGCTTCTGCTGCTCTGATATCCTCCGGCAAGGGGGGTGTAACAGATCCAGACGACGGGGGCACATCCTCAAGTGCAGGCTGAACACTGGCCCTGGTAACCCTCGGGGCCCGGCTGGTCTCTCCTGCCTCTATCCTCGCCTTGCCCTTCTGGGCAGCTGTGGCCTTCTTCGGAGGCATCACTGAAATATAGCAGATCGTTAGGAGAGGATCATCCTACTAATACAGTTCTATCGCACGATCTAAGAATCCAAAGAAGGGTAACATCCTAAATGCCCTGTAGCTTCCTGTTTATAGATGTGGTGCACAATACATCGATAAACAAGACTCTACTAGACACGGCCTGTAGACATACCGAGGACTAACCGCTCTGATACCACTTTTGTCACGACCCAACCCCGTGGGCCGCGACTGGTACCCTAACTGGGTACCCGTACATACCTACCCGACCGACTTTCGAATCATACGGATTTTTTTTTTAACAGAAGTTACAGAAGTAGGTCGATACAAATACGGCACGCGCGCAAACATACATATATATACATACATACCTGAACATACAGACATTTACATATAAGCCGATAAGGCTAACATACCGACGAAACCCGTAACCCACACATCTATCTACAGGCCTCTACAGACATACAGAATCATATGACGGGACAGGGCCCCGCCGTACCCAGAATTTCCATACATACAGAACATACGGAAGAACGGAAGATATATACCAAAAGTATATGCTCCGGATCGAAGGAGCTCTTCATACAGCAGAGTCAGAAACCTACACTGGCGGCGTATCACCTGGTGCATCTGTACCTGCGGGCATGTAGCGCAGCCCCCGAAGAGCGGGGGTCAGTACGAAAAATGTACCGACTATGTAAAGCAGAAACATAACAGATATAAACATAGTCCGAACCGGAGTCACAGAAAAATAACGGACAGACCCATAAATCAGACGGACGGACAGAGTCATGATCCAGACAGACATACAGAGTCGTGGTTCATACAGATAAACAGAATCATGGTTCGGACAGACAGACGGAATCATAATACGGACAGACGAGCAGAATCAGTATCCATACAGACGTACAAAATCGGAGTCCGTACGGGCGTACCGAATAAAAGTCTATACGGACATACAGAATCAGAATCCATACGGACATACAGACATAGTCGTAATTCAGACGGACAGACAGAAGTATGTCGGACAGAATTATGCATGTAGAGTAGTACAGAGTCATACAGAATCATACAGAGGCATGTGCTTAAATAAATACAGATGGCACACGCATACATTCATACAGATCCCGGCCCTGTCTGGGGGCGCGGTAACAGAACCCGGCCCTCTTAGTACGGGACGCGGTGGACAGACAGAATCAGATCAGATCATATGCCATCCTGGCCGCCATCCCCATACACAGATCATAATATCATACAGACATACAGATCCTGGCCCGCACGCCGAGGGACGCGGTGAACAATGCAGAGAAATATGCACGATAACAGAACCTGGCCCGGGACGCAGTGAAGGAATGCATTGAGACAGACACGAACCGATAAATGAGAAACTACTTACATACAGACTCAACATACAGACTCAATCAAACTGAAGGGTGCCAAACGGCGAGTCAAAATCAGAGTATCCGGATAGTATGCATAGTACGCGCCTATATCCTACTTGGGAAGGCACGACAGATTATTATCAGAATCAGATGCTCAGATGTTCGGAAATCATTTTGTAAGAATTTCATAAAAATAGTTGTATCATAATCAAAATAATAGTTCAGATGGTTTCTGAGAAAATCGGACAAAACGGAAGTATTTAAAGTATTACAGAAGATATCGGGCCTTGAGGGCCCGCCTCGGACCAACTCGAGGCAACATATGTAAATTATCGCTAATAGACCTTATGAGGTCATCCATAATCGTTTGGAAGTGTTCTGACTCCGTTTAGGGAAGTTTTGTACAAAAAATCACTTTAAAGGCAATTTGTAAGAAAATAGCTTCAATTGAATTGAAGGAATTGGAGCGGTTTTCCGTCTCGAATTCCGGGGAACGGAGTCGTACTTAAGGCTCGCGGCCGAGCCTATCACATCCAGAACATGCCTAGGAACAAAGGGAAATGCTTCACATACCTCGAAAGTGCCTTACGCTCGCTTGGCGTCGACTTCAATTTCGTCCAAAATCTAGAAATGGTCAAGTTTACCATTTGTTAGTTTCAAATTTCTCAATAATTCAACTTAACACAGACTTGCCTACCGAAATTTCGGCAGCATTTCCTCTGTATATAAGACATCCCCGAGACTTAGCTCGGCTCAATTCATCATCACAACAACCCAGAAATAGCATCAATAACAACAATATGCATTAAACATACGATATGGCATCACTAGCCATCCTTTCGACATAACGAAACATTTTGCGTTTCAACCTTACATTTCCAACCCAAACTTATTATTCTCATATTCATCGTCCATCAAAATCATTACAACATACGTCGGAGGCATATCATACCATTTCCACACAATATACACAAGATATGCAAAACATACCAACTTTCCATTAAGCCACTACTTGTCCAATTTTTCCTAACTTTCAACATACAAGTTAATTATACATTTCCATCTTCCAAATTCATCAACAATAATCATAATTTACCTCTTGATACTTTCATTTCCATTTTTACATAAACCATAACAAAGTTAAATAATTTCCTTCAACAACTTAATAACCATTCTTCCATAACAACAAAAACCATTACTCCTTCATTCATTTCTCAATTAACACAATTAACATACTAACAAAATTTAATTCACTTCCATTTCACTCCTTGCATCTCACGGCCACATACTATTTTTTTTCCAACTTTCCCTAATTCATTCAACTTTCATTTCTAAAACAAGTCCTACCATAATCACAACTAGATTTCAACATGAATTCAAGTCACCATAATTATGCAATAAATATGCATATATTCGGCCAACACACATCCAATTCCAACACACAAAATTTTTATGCTTTTCATTCATTTCCACTCACTACATCATACACACACCTCTCACAACATAACAAAAGCACAAAATTCTTACCTTTCCTTCAAGTTCTTCACTTGCCACTAAAGTTGTCCTCTTGGCAAGATAATTATACCAAGTTGTAGAGAATCTTGCACTTGGCAAGATTGCAACAAAATTAGAATTCTTGAATCAAGATTGAAGCTCCAAGGATTTTTTTTCTTTTTTCTTTCTTTCTTTTTCTCTCTAGCCGAATTGGCTTCTTTCTTTTCTTGTTCTTGGTTTTTCTTGTTTATTCTTGAATGTTCTATAGATTAGGATAATTATATAATGTCACATGGAATTTAATTAATCCATGGGCTTGGATCAATGGTGTGGCCGGTTGGGCCCTTAAATTTGGGCCTCACTTTCTTATTTTTTTTTTAGTCCAATTGGCTTTATTTTGTAATTCATGAAGCAAGTTTCCAAAATTCCAATTTTGCCCTTGGCCTCCTTCCGTAATTCCACACCAACGTATTTATAACCGACACATTCAAGCCAAGAAATGTCCAATTGTGGCCTTATTCATTACAAGTCAATTTATCTTGAATTTTGGAATAAGCAAAAACGTCGGATGTAACAGCTAGTCCCTTATTCTCTAAGGCATGATTCCTACAACATGACTTACTTTATCTTTCCATGACTCTCTTATATTCCGGAAACTATGAGTCTATGATTATTAAGAGCTTCTTATGAAGTAAAGATAAGAGATGTGTTGTGAATATGACCATGATGATGATGAGTCTAAGTCTAGAGATTACAAGGCTTATGATATGATATTCTTGTGAAGCTAATGATTCCATGAAGTTATTCATTGTTGTTGGACTCACCTTATAATGCTAGTTCCTTCAAGGTGAGGCATGATGATCATGACTACTTCGTAATGTAATCGGGGGTTCACGACCTTACGTCACGTCGATAGAGTTATAGTTTGTAATTGAGTTCTAATGCATGCTTTATGATAAGTATATGATAGTGAGATTACACCATGTCTAGATGGCATGGGCAGACACCACTAGTGGACGGCATGAGATGGTTTCCCCGGACGTGGGAGGCCAGGACGCAGACTAATGATGATCACACCGTACCTATATGGTCGGGCAGCTTATATATGCATACTTGATATGATGTTGTTTATGATTTAAGTTAGCATGCATTATTCCGTCTTAAGTGACATTTAGTTACAGGTTGTTTCCTTATCTCTTTGATATGTTATTATTGTTTATGCTTTACATACTCAGTACATTGTTCGTACTAACGTCCTTTTTTTTTACGCTGTGTTCAAGCCCACAGGTAGATAGGGAGGCGGCCCATATCCTTAAGAGCTACTCGGCAGATTCACAGGAGCACTCCACTCTTCAAGAGGTGCCATTTGTTGATGCATTCTTTTGTGTATATATTTAGGCACGACGTGGTCCATTCCCGTTTGTATGTCTCAGTACTCTAGTAGAGGCTCGTAGATATGTATGTATGGGCAGTAGTTGCCTTATAGATACACCAGAGTATATTTTGTATATCATTTTTGTAGCCGTGAGGGCTTATATATATTTATGTATTGCCTTGGAGATTATATGTGTCCAGGATGAGTATGATGACTAGCGTAATAAGTGGTACTCGGTAGTCAGCTCCGGGTACCCTCATGTCACGACCCAACCGGAGGGCCGCGACGGGCACCCGGTGCTAGCCCACCCGGGCACCTCTTAACATACCTTTACATTTACATCTAGGTGAGCCACATATAAAATCATACATTTCTATTCATCAATCATACTAATCCCATTGGACAACAATACCTTTATATCAACATTAGCAACTAAGCCCATATATATGTACATAAGCCGACGAGGCTAACAAAATGACGTCCAAAATATAGGCCGACAAGGCCAGACACATCTAACTATATACACATGTCTACGAGCCTCTAAGGACAGTATGACATATCATATAGGTGGGATAGGACCCTGCTATGCCCATAAATATGTACACAAAAGAATCAATACCAAAAACTATAGCTCCGAATGAGGGGCAGGCCCGCTATGTAGTGGATAAAGCCTGTCTCCCTGGCCACCTGCGGGCATGATGCAGCGCCCACAAACAAAAGGATGTCAGTACGAAGAATGTACTGAGTATGTAAAGCATGATCAATATCAATATAGAAGCATAATAAGCAACATAAAAAATAACATAAGATGGGAGATAGTAATATCATCGTCATAAGCACTTACTTGCCTTTCATAGGGGCTTCCCATTTCTAGTGCGTGATTGTGTACATACGTCCGTATCCGTATCCATATCTCGTATTCACATCCGTTCTCATTTACATTCATATCCATAATCATATTCTTATACACATTCTTATTCGTATTTGTATCATGTCCGTATTCATACTCATATCTATATCACATACATATCCATATCATATGCATATCATTTCTTTAGCATACCTGACCACGAAGGATCGGTGTTTCACGTACCCGACAATGGTTAGACTCGGTGATCATACATGCCGGGCCAACCAAGGCTCAGGGTTACACATACCTGGCCCTACCAAGGCTCACTGTTATTCGTACCCAACTACAGTGGTGCGCGCGCATCATCATATACATATATATACATCTATATATTCTACCCGGCGATATAAGATCGGGGTTTCATAATAGCCATACATAGGCACACATACATATAACCTCGTTGGCATCTTCATCATTATCACTACTATCATCGTCATCATTATCGTTATCACTATTGTCGTCGTCCTCATTATCATCATTACCATTATCGTCATTCCTTACGTCTATCCTTATAGGATTATTCGTCATATACGGAATTTAGTACAATCGTAGTACATATCAAGGATTATAAGATTTATAGCTTTTTGAAGGTAGAATCATTTGGAGCGCATCATAGGCTCATAGAAGAATATATATTTGGCCAATGAACCATGCCTTATGAAAGAAGGCTTAGCCTTGCATACCTTTCCGTTCAACTATTTTATAACTTGCACAATCTCCTTCAATGCTCACGTTTCTACCTTCAATAGAGTTATACTATCATTAGAAAACCGATAGCTAGCATACATGACTAAGGCTAGAGAAAATTGGACAGCATCTCCTTTATTTATAAGACATTCCTCCATATCGTAAATCAACTCCCAAACGTCAATAATACATTCACAATATCATAACAATAGTCTTTATTTATCCACATTATCTATATTTCTGAATTCACTTCCAATCACCCATATCCGTGGTCATAACACACACGCGACTACGTTCATTCATATACATTGCCTATCCCATGTTCGTAATATCATTTATAACATATCCATATCACAACACATCAAGAATCATGACTCACTTCAAGCTATTACTCAAAATTGCACTATTTTCACATTCATGACCCATTTTTCTATATCCTTCTACAATCCAAGTGTTTCAACTTTCAAATACCTTAAACAACATGGAAATACCATAAATCTTACCTTATATGGTGTAGGGATGAACCTTGGGTGAAAACACCTCACTTGAGCAAAACCCTAGTTTCAACTTCACTTGGATTATTTGCCTTGGATGAACATTAATGGGTTTCTTACACTTGATTCACTTAGATTGATGTTGTTGAGCACTAATATCTCTTGAATTATTATGGGAGAAGTGTAGAGAGATGTTTTAGAGAGAAGGGGTGTGAAAGGAAATGAAATGAAATAAGAGTTGGATCCCTCATTAAATACACCAAATTCTGTCCCGACCAGTTCTACAGACCAACATACGGTCCGTATAAATTATACTGATCGTATGTCTGACTGTAGATTTGGTCCAGAGAGGGGTACCAATTTCGGCTGATTGTACGGTCCAACATACGGTCCGTATGTTTTACACGGCTAGTATGTTTGGCCATATAATCCCCAGTTTCCCGTAGTTCGTTTTCGTCGACTCGTTTGATCTCCAATCCTTATGGAACCTTCTTAGCACTTGAATAATACTTCATTAACCATAAAATAGGCTCTATATTAGCTCATTAAAACATCATCACATAAACATTAACTCAATCATAGCGGAATCTTTCCGAACACGACTTACATTTCGCTCCCTTCAACAAACTAAACTTCACATACTCATAGAACTTCAAAATCTTATTAGATGAACCTCAAGCTATCTAATCCTTAGCTTAACCTAGTAGCAATTTAATAATCACCTTAAGCTCACATTAACCTATCCACAATTCAACGCATACGGAATTTCCGAGGTGTAACATTCTCCCCCCCTTAAGAACATTCGTCCCCAAATGTTAAGTCGTCGGGGATTCTGTAAAATTTCGTCGGAGTTTCCCCTGTAATATGGCACTACCATCCTGTCACAACAGCCCATAATAATAATGCCTCACAGGGCCACAACATAATAGCAATAGAGTTTGGCCACACACGACCCAAAAGCATAAAAGGAAAGCATACATACCTTATGATCTTGACATCTCATCTTGGATCTCTTCTAGGGGCTAAAATAAATGCGGGTACTTGGATCTCATAATTTATTCCGCTTCCCATGTCATTTCCTCTCAATTATTGTTTCTCTATAAAACCTTAACTGAGGCTACTTCTTTGTTTCTAAGCCTCCGTACTTGTCTATCTAGTATGGCAATGGGTACTTCTTCATAAGTCAACTTTTCTGTCACTTGAACATCATTTACTGGCATGATCCTAGTAGGTTCTCCAACACATTTACAAAACATCGAGACATGAAAAACTGGGTGAACTGACTCTAAATCAGGAGGTAGATCTAACTCGTAGGCCACTTTGCCTATTTTGCGCACAATCTCATAAGACCCAATGTATCGGGGACTAAGTTTCCCCTTTTTTGCCAAATCTCATTACACCCTTCATTGGGGACACTTTTAAGAATACACAATATTTCACTTGGAACTTTAAGTCCCTTCGACGATTATCCGCATAAGACTTTTGACGACTTTGAGCTGCTAATAACCGATCTTGTATGAGCTTGACTTTCTCTATGTCTTGCTGGACCAAGTCTGTCCCTATCAATTTAGTCTCTCCTACCTCGAATCACCCAATTGGGGATCTACAATTTCGCCCAGATAAAGCCTCATACGGTGCCATTTGGATGCTAGAATGATAACTATTGTTATAAGCAAATTCAATGAGTGGCAAGTGATCATCCCAATTACCTCCAAAATCTATCATACATGCCCGTAACATATCTTCAAGATTCTGAATGGTGCGTTCAGCTTGTCCATCACTCTGCAGGTGAAATGTCGTGCTAAGGCTCACTTGAGTCCCTAAACCCTCTTGGAAAGACTTCCAAAAATTAGTTGTAAACTGGGTCCCTCTATCAGAGATAATAGATGCTGGGACACCGTGGAGTCACACTATCTCTCTAACATAAAACTTTGCATAATCTTCCGCCACATATGTCGTCCTAACTGGTAAGAAATGAGTTGATTTCGTGAGCCTATCCACAATCACCCATATAGAATCATACTTACGTCGAGAACGGGGTAAGCCTGTAATGAAGTCCATGTTAATTACTTCCCACTTCCAAGTTGGAATTTCTATAGCTTGCAACAATCCGCCTGGCTTTTGGTGCTCAATTTTCACCTGTTGATAGTTGGGACTTTGAGCTACGAATTCCGCTATATCTTTCTTCATCCCATTCCACCAATATATAGATTTAAGATCATGTTACATTTTTGTTGCTCTGGGGTGAACAGAATAACGGGAACAATGAGCTTCTCTCAATATTTGGTGGCGTAGACCTGCCACATCAGGAACACATAATCTGCCTCGACATCGAAGAACTTCGTCTCCTGCAATCACAAATGATGACTTCTCCTTCTGAGGAAGTGTATCTTTGTAATGCATTAGCATGGAATCTTCATATTGTCGCTCTTTCACTTCCGCTACTAGCGACGATACTGTTGAATTCTGAATTGTAGTTCCCCTGCTACCTGAGTCCACTACTCGAACTCCTACGCTAGCTAACTGTTGGAGCTCACGAGCCATTTCTGTCTTCTCTGGTCGAACATCATACAAACTTCCCATGGATCTACGGCTAAGAGCGTCAGCCACAACATTTGCCTTTCCGGGCTGATATAAGATATCAACATCATAACATTTTAGCAATTCCAACCATCGTCGTTGTCGCAAATTCAACTCTTTCTGCATGAAGATATACTGAAGGCTCTTATGATCTGTATAAATATCCACATGGACACCATATATATAATGTCTCCACATCTTTAATGCATGAAACACTGCAGCCAATCCTAGATCATGGGTTGGGTAATTTTCCTCATGTTTCCGTAATTGCCTTGAAGCATACGCAATCACCTTACCATGTTGCATCAACACACATCCTAGCCCAATGCCTGAGGCATCGCAATAAACAACATATCCTTCCAATCCCTCCGGAAGTGTCAGGACTGGGGCAGAAGTCAACCTATCTTTTAACTCTTGGAAACTACATTCACAAGCATTTGTCCATTGAAACTTTGCTGATTTCTGGGTCAGCTTTGTGAGTGGTCCAGAAATAGAAGAAAAACCTTCAACAAATCTCCTATAATAACCTGCTAAGCCCATAAAGCTACGATCCTCCGTAGGAGTTGTGGGCCTTGGCCAAGTCTTCACGGCTTCAATCTTTTGGCTATCTACCCGAATATAATCGGCTGAAACGATGTGCCCCAAAAATGTCACTGAGTGTAACCAAAACTCACACTTAGAAAATTTGGCGAATAGCTCTCGAGTTTGAAGAACTCTAAGGACAGTACGCAAATGTTCCCCATGTTCTGCCTCGGATCTAGAATACACCAAGATATCATCGATTAATACAATCACAAATAGATCTAGGAAGGGACTGAACACGTTGTTCATTAAATCCATAAATACTGTCGGTGAATTAGTTAACCCAAATGACATTACGCGGAACTCAAAATGACCATATCTTGTTCTGAAGGCTGTCTTAGGGATATCTTTCTCCCTAACTCTCACTTGATGTGTTACATCTCGTATTTTCATGTGTTGGGAAGCGTGCGGGTTAAATGATATTAGTAATGAAAATGAGGTTATCCCCCCAAGCTTATGGGTGGTTGTATTGATGGTACAGATGTGTTATAAATATTTAAAGTTAAACAAATCTAAGAAAATAAGT
Organism: Lycium barbarum; assembly: GCF_019175385.1. NCBI lineage: Eukaryota > Viridiplantae > Streptophyta > Magnoliopsida > Solanales > Solanaceae > Lycium > Lycium barbarum. Next base: position 59,984,626 of record NC_083340.1, read on the forward strand.
TTTGTCGAGGTTCGAAATCTATTTGGTGAAATACGGTCCAAGCTATAATATCCCGTATTTTTGGACTAGAAGCATGAGCAAATTTACTCGAGCCCGGAGAATTCGATCATATCCAAGGATGAAAATCAAGAGCTCGGTGTGTACAAGGAATGAAGTCCCAAAATTATTTAGGACTTAACAAGTGTGACCACGGTGATTGAGAATAACATTTTATGTGTACCAAAAGGGGTTTATGGACTAGTGCTATGTCACATAATCATGGCAATGAGTATATGAAGTGTATTAAAAATAATTGTTATTAAAGTGAATTGGGATCAACAAATTAATTATGTGCATAACGGATTAATTATTGGATAAAGTGGGAGAGTAATGGGAAAAGTCCAAATGGTAGTCATCCACATGGCATCATGATATTTATTCAATATATGACTCTTGTTAGGTGTAAATTTATTTAGTGGACATGTGTTGGAGGAGAATGCAGTGTAAGCACGAAAGTGTTAATTGTGTGGGCCCATATCCCACATGGTCTATGTTTGCCATTTTGTATTTATAATAAATGTTTAAAGGCAAATCAACTAGTATGCATGCTTCCTCTTGCCACGTTTTTGACCTCGTCACAAAGGGAAATCTTATCCATTAAGTGAATAAATATATAAGGATTAACTTTTGGTTATTAAGTATTTCTATCCATTCTTTGCAATGTTTTCTAACGAAAACCAGTAGCCATCATGAAAATGAGTGGTCTCTCGGCCAAGACTTGATCTTGATGCTAGTCAAGGTTTTATACTGGTTACTCCTTTATGACTTAAAGGATTCAAACGTCTATTCCCTCCGGGTTATAGCAAAGTGAAGATTTCTTCAAAGCAAAGTAAGGTGGAAGAAGATCATTTTTTTTTGCCATATTATGTAAGAACTATTCTCTCCCAACTATATTTAAATTCACTCTAGTCATAGCTAAATTGTGAGATGGGAACTACGGAATTAATTGCAAGAAATCGGATAAGATATTGTTATTGATGTTTTGGGATTAGAATGAAGAAAATGACGTTATAATCTCGATATGTTCATTGAGTTGCTATTTTGATGACGGGCTGTTTTGGAAGTGATTTAAGAATGGATTTAATTCTAGTTTGATATGAAATTGTTGGTGTTGTTGTTGTCGGTATTTTGATTGATGTTTGGCTAAATTGGAATCTTGAGGATTGTTAAGTTTTTAGGGGAAATGCTGCCCGAATTTCGTTAAGTTTCATTCGTACTTGGATTGGTTAGTAAGTGATGTGGATAATCTAACTGTGGCTGATGTTATCTTAATTTTAGACCTACGAGCTCGAGAAGTAGACGTTGGACATTTAAATAAGGGTTAAAGATATGTAAAGCTAACCCTTCTTTCTTTTTGGCATGATCTTTGTGAAACAAACAGATGACGTGTATATGATTCCAAAGAAGTTCCTATTCTTAGAGCCACTAGGGTGGCCAATGTTCTTGATTTCCAGAAGCTATTTCATTATGTCTTCATACGTGTATATGATTCCACAGTTCTATTTTGATATAATTCACAGTGACATTCGAAAGGTATTTGATATGACTATTGTCTTGATTTGCAAATGATGGTTCGTTTTGATTATTCCATTGAGTCTCAGATATGATTTAAATTGCATATAGTTGCTCACTACTCTGCTCGTGCGTGCCTCAATATGTCTTTCACTGAGTCCCGGGCCAGGACACGTTTTCGTGCACAGTTTCACTTCATTGTTCACCGAGTCCCTCACTAGAGGGCCGGGACACGTTATATATATATATATATATATATATATATATGATGTGATGATGTGATGGTATGATGATGTGATGGTGTGATGATGTGATTATGGCGCCAAGGATGGTATGTGGCGACCTTATTCACCGAGTCCCTCACTAGAGGGCCGGGACACGTTATATATATGATATATGATATTGATATGCATGATTTTCATTTCATAAGGCAAGTGTATTGATGTTTTAAAAGTCATACTTGTTTCTGCTAATCTCTATTTCAGTTATGATCCTATTTACTATATTTCATGCTTTATATACTCAGTACATATTCCGTACTGACCCCCTATCTTCGGGGGGCTGTGTTTCATGCCTGCAGGTACATATATTCAGTTGGTGACCCTTGAGCATAGGACTTATACTCAGCTATCTTGGAGAGCTCCGTTGTTCTGGAGCCTAGACTTTTGGTACAGATCTTATGATATATATATATATATATATATATATATATATGTTTATCCAGGGGTACGGCGGGGCCCTGTCCCATCATTCCCATCATATTTCGCTATCGATACTCTTAGAGGTCTGTAGACATATGTGTGGGTTGTGTATAAGTTTTGTTCAGTTGTGTCTATATGGCTTACGTATGATATTGACATGTTGTGACAGCCTTGTCGGCTTGCGTATGGCATTGATAGATAGTGGCAGGCTTGTCAGCTTGCGTATTATGTTATGCTTTGGTCAGCTGTGACTCCTCAGGAGACAGGTTTATGATATGTGGCGTTGTGAATCTTTCATTTGTTTTTACAAGTTTCCATACTGTCCTTAGTTTCAGTCTGACTATGTCTAGCAGGTTCGTATACGAGTGTCTAGTTCAGGCACTAGTCATGGCCCATGGGGTTGGGTCGTGACATGATGATACCCGGACCTGAAATCTATCTTGGAAAACCATTTGGCACCTTGTAATTGGTCAAATAAGTCATCAATCCTCAGAAGAGGATATTTGTTCTTCATCGTCACCTTATTCAATTGCCTATAGTTAATGCACATTCTCAAGGAGCCATCTTTCTTTCGGACAAACAATACGGGTCCTCCCCACGGGGATGAACTAGGCCTAATAAAGCCTTTCTTAAGCAGGTCTTTCAATTGCTGCTTCAACTCTTTCAATTCTGCGGGTGTCATTCTATAAGGAGGAATAGATATAGGCTTAGTATCTGGAACACATCAATATCAAAATCAATCTCCCGCTCAGGAGGGAGGCCTGGAAGCTCTTCCGGGAACACATTTGGAAATTCATTTACTACGGGAACTGACTGAAGAGTCGGCGGTTCAACTTCTACATCTAGAACCCGAACTAGATGATAAATAAATCCTTTTGTGATCATTTTCCTTGCCTTTAGATAGGAAATAAACCTACCTTTTGGTGACGCAGTATTCCCTTTCCATTCTAAAACTGGTTCTCCCGGAAATTGGAAACAAACCATTTTCATTCTACAATCAACATTGGCATAGCAAGAAGCCAACAAATCCATGCCCATAATAACATCAAAGTCTACCATTTTTAACTCATGCAAGTCAATCATTGTACGATGGTCACAAACCACAACTATATAGTTTCTATATACTCGGCTAGCTATTACTGATTCACCAACGGGTGTAGACACCTCAAAAGGTTTGATCGACTCCGGTTCGACTCTAAACCGACCTGCAATATACGGAGTAACATATGATAATGTGGAGCCCAGATCTATCAAAGCATATACATCATGAGAAAATACCAATAATATACATGTGACCACATCAAGAGAAGACTCAAGATCTTGGCGTCCATACAAAGCATAAATATGGTGCTGAGGACCGCAAGAACTGGGGACTCTCCCTTTGCCTCTACCATGGCCGACTGGCACATGTGAACCTGGCCCCATAGGGCGTACAGATGATGAAGATCTGGCTACCGACCCTGAAGGCTGGGTCCTACCTCTACCACCAACTGAGGGGCAATCACGCATAATATGGCCCGGTCGACCACATGAATAGCAAACCTCTGAACCCAATCAGCACTGACCCAAATGTAACTTCCCACACTGGAAACATCATGGTATGGGTGGCCTCGCCTGACCCGAATCACCTCTGAACTGAGTTCCCGAAAAACTCTGGCTCGGCCCGGAATGAGTAGATCTATCGAATCTCTGGCTTGAAAACTGTGGAGGCGCACTAGTTATTGAATGGCCTGAATGCCTAGAAAACTGATGTATGTGCTTGCTTCTAAACTCACTCATCGGACCCGAAAATCTAGCCCTTTTGCTATGTCCCCTATTATGCTCACGAGCACCTCTTTGTTGTTGTAGGCTTTCTTCTAAATTCTGAGCATGGGCCTGATTGCGTGAAATATCCATGTTGTCCTGAAGGGACGCGGTCAAGCACCTATCCATCAAATGTGGCCCTAGGCCTTTCACAAATCGGTGCACTCGGTCGCCCATATCTGCTACCATGGCCGAAACATACCTGGCCAAAGAATTGAAGTGGAGACTATACTCTAGGGCACTCATGTTTCCTTGCCTCAAATTCAAGAACTTATCGGCTCTAGCTCGCCGAACTTCTGGACGCAAATAATGTCGGAGGAAAGCATCAACAAACTCTTGCCATACCGGGGGAGGCGCATTGGCTCCCCGTGAAGCCATCCAAACCGTGTACCAATGGACCGTAACATCCCTCAATCTATAGGACGCTAACTCCATCGATTCGGTGTCCGAAGCATGTATCAAGCGAAGCGTCCTTAACATTCCATCAATAAAATTCTGAGGGTCCTCATCCGGCTTTGATCCAAAGAATTCTGAAGGTTTCAAGCTAATAAAGTCACAAGCCCTTGCACTAACGGCCCTATCACGTTGCCCTGTACTTTACCGCTGAGTCTGAGCAATAACTAATTGAGTAACCAAATGAATGGCCTCTTTTACATCTTGGCCTGAAGCATCCGGTGGAGGCGCCGGAGGTGCTGGAGCTGGGGCTGAGGCTCCCTCACGCTCCTCAGAAATACGCACTGACTGGGAGGACTGAGATTGAGCTGCATTCTGGGACTCACTTTCCTCTACAACTGTTGGCGGTGCTCTTTCAGCCCGCTTTTCTGCCACTGTCATGCCCTTTTGGGCTACTGTAGTCTTTCTCTTTACAGGCATCTCTGAAATACACAATACACGGTTAAGGAGAAGGAAGTTCATATATCATAGCTCTATCGCACGATGTTATGAAGAAAGAAGGTCAATCATTCATAAAATGCCCGCAGCCTCTTGTTTCTAAGTGTGGCGCGCAACACACCCATAACCAAGACTCTACTGGACACGGCTCATAGACACACCTTAGCATAGAACTGCTCTGATACGACCCAACCGGAGGGCCGCGACGGGCACCCGGTGCTTGCCCACCCAGGCACCTCTTAACATACCTTTACATTTACATATAGGTGAGCCACATATAAAATCATACATTTCTATTCATCAATCATACTAATCCCATTGGACAACAACACCTTTATATCAACATTAGCAACTATGCCCACATCCATGTACATAAGCCGACGAGGCTAACAAAATGACGTCCAAAATATAGGCCGACAAGGCCAGACACATCTACCTATATACACATGTCTACGAGCCTCTAAGGAGAGTATGTCATATCATATAGGTGGGACAGGACCCCGCTATGCCCATAAATATGTATACAAAAGAATCAATACAAAAAACTATAGCTCCGAATGAGGTGGAGCTCCGCTATGTAGTCCCTGAGAAATATAGCTATGGATCAAGCCTGTCTCCCTGGCTACCTGCGGGCATGATGCAGCGTCCACAAACAAAAGGAAGTCAGTACGAAGAATGTACTAAGTATGTAAGGCATGATCAATATCAATATAGAAGCATAATAAGCAACATAAAAAATAACATAAGACGGGAGATAGTAATAAAATCGTCATAAGCACTTACTTGTCGTTCATAGGGGCTTCCCATTTCTAGTGCGTGATTGTGTACATACGTCAGTATCCGTATCCGTATTCCGTATTCACATCCGTGCTCATTTACATTCATATCCATAATCATATTCTTATACACATTCTTATTCGTATTTGTATCATGTCCGTATTCATACTCATATCTATATCATATACATATCCATATCATATACATATCATTTACATAGCATACCCGACCACGAAGGTTCGGTGTTTCACGTACCCGACCATGGTTAGGCTCGGTGATCATACATGCCTGGCCAACCAAGGCTCAGTGTTACACATACCTGGCCCTACCAAGGCTCAGTGTTATTTGTACCCAACTACAGTGGTGCACGCGCATAGTCATATACATATATATATATATACATACATATATATATATATGTGTGTGTGTGTGTGTATATATATATATATATATCTATATATTCTACCCGGTCATATAAGCTCGGGGTTTCATAATAGTCATACATAGGCACACATACATATAAGCTCATAGGCATCTTCAGCATTATCACTACTATCATCGTCATTATTATCGTTATCGCTATTGTTGTCGTCCTTGTCACACCCTATTCTCCCTAGGGTGTGATGGGCACCCGATCCCACATCCGGAGCCGAGCGAACCCACAGACTCTTAATACATACATAATCTGTTCGGACTCTGAAATCAAATAAAAGTAAAATACATAGTAAGCTTTGAAATCTTTCTTTTATCGTTCTCGAATCAAACCAAATTTGTAGTCTTATGAAATCCATAACATAATACATAAAGACACATCGGCTGATGGAGCCGCTGACAAAACTGACATCCTACACCCACGACTCTGTCTGCAAAGTCTCTAGTCTCGAACAAACGTCATAGCACATATACTCTGACTCGGCAACACTCCAGGAACAAATGGAGTTGCCAATCCAGCTGAAGCATCTTCTTACAGTGCCCCTTACTCATCTGGGTGTACCTGCGTGGCATAAAACGCAGCCCCCGAAGAAAGGGGGTCAGTACGGAATATGTGTTGAGTATGTAAAGCATGAAATACAGAAAACAGAACCGTAACCGAAACAAACGGTACAAGAGTGAGTACAGTATCCAGATTACCAAAGCACTTACTTTCCAATCACAAATCGTGTATGCAGAGATCACATGTCAGAAAAAAAATGCAGATCCAAAATATCAGAATACTTGGCTTCCAGACACAGATCATATATGCCGAAATCCGATGTCAGAAGGGGTACAGAAGGTACAGAATAGCCAGAAGGTTTACTTTCTAAACAAAGATCATGCATGTCAGAATCATAAATCGTATATGCGCATGACAGATCCCGGCCCTTTAGTGAGGGATGCGGTGAACAGAATCATATAACAGATCCCGGCCCTTTAGTGAGGGACGCGGTGGACAGAATCATATAGCAGATCCTGGCCCTTTAGTGAGGGACGCAGTGGACAGAATTATCATATGCCAGATCATATATCATATATGCGTGTAACAGAACCCGGCCCTTTAGGGGAGGCGGTGGATTGGATCATATATCACATATGTATGTAACAGAACCTGGCCCTCTAGGGGCCGCTGTGAACAGAGTCATCATATACCAAAATCATGTATCATATATGCATGTAACAGAACCCGGCCCTTTAGTGAGGGACGCGGTGAACAAAATTATCAATGCATGTCAGAATCATATATCATATATGCAGATAACAGATCCCGGCCCTCTATTGCAGAACGCGGTGAACAGAATCATCATATGCCATCCTGGCCGCCACCCCATATCATCATATACAGATACACATATAACAGAACCCGGCCCACAAGGGAGAGGGACGCGGTGAACAATGCAGAGGAAGATGCACGATAACAGAACCTGGCCCGGGGCGCAGTGAAATACATACTGAGGCTTGCACGAACAGAGTAGTGCGAAACCACATGCACACAAATCCAGACTCGATGGATACGTACACTTACCGACATATGAAGGCTCAGAAACAAGTCTCGGATCAACCCGATTTAGTATAAGAAAGTTATGAGCGTTTGAAGTACAAAACCTTCTACGAACGTTTCAGAAGCCGTTTTTGGAAAATCAAAGCAACAACCATATCAAGTACCTTTCGGATATCATTATGGATCAAATCAAATATAACTTTTGGAACCATATGTACGTGAAAGTTACGGACATTTTTACCACAAAACGTTTACGAACATTTCAAAGAAAATCCGAGATCTTTTATGAAAGTTAGGGACATTAAAACTTATAGACTTCTTTCAGAAACAGAACTCTTTATACCCATCTCATTACTCAATCGTATAACAACTCGATCATATCAGACATACTTATATTAAAAGTGAAACAGGATCATAGGCAGACTCGGATACATATTAAATAGAGCTTCAGAAATCATAGAGACATATCAAAAAGGGGGATACGAACCATAGACAAACTCGGAATCACGGAATAGAGTAACCCCAATGTGCATAACAATATCATACCTTACTTGGCTCTAGGGCATGCCAAAGAAAGAAAGGGTAAGCCTTACGTACCTGTCCCACGATCTATTGGCTACGCTTATTCGCCCAAACTTGTTAGTCTACATACAAAAGAATCCACATAATCACTAGATTCATTGGCATATACTTGTCTTAGTCTCTCAAATGAATTCACTTATATTCTACCGAAATTTCGGCAGCATTTCCTCTGTAAACACATCAACCCCGAGAATCTAACTCGGCAAATTATCAACAACAATACCAACAGTCATATCTTCCAACTTCAACAATTATTTCAAAAATATATTCTAACATTAACAACTCTTGTCACCATTCCATGGCATCTCATTTATATTCAATTCATAATTGATCACATATTCAAATACTAATCCGAAACCATTCAACAATATTCAAGAACATTTCAACAACCGGCACAACATTTCAAACGGCCCAACCAATACATACACTACCCGAAACTTCACAACACAACATAACCAACAAGAACACATTCTTTTCTTCCAAATTCATGAACTCCACCGACAATCTATATTAACAACTTCATTCGTACAAATATAGGAATTCATGCTATTGTCACATTATTTTCCACAACAATACCACAACGATTACAACTTCATTTCAAGCCATTAAATCCTCATTTTACATCATAGGATCTATTACAACAACCATTGAAATACTAAGTAAAGTTAGTTCATCACTTCCACACAATACAAGCACCTACACGGCCACACTCCAACATACATATTTTCATATATTTCATCCATTTCTTCACTCGACAACATATACAAACCATTCATAACATATAAAAAGGAGATGAAACCTTACCTTTTCCACTTGTCTTCTTAGTTGGCTCGGGTTGGAATTTGCACAAAGAATGATTTGCTTGCTTCAACAACCACCCCATGTTAATTAGGACCTCTCAATTGCTTGGAATACTAGAAGAAAATAATTTTTCTTGATCAATTCCATGGAACAAATGTTTTCTAGCCATGGCCGAACCATGGCTCTCTCTCTCTCTCTTTTTTTTTTCTTGAAGTCCCTTGAATATTCTAAATGGGGAGATGGAGAATATGACTAATTAGTCATATTTATCTACCTATATTATACATTCATATGGGCCAAGGCCCACCATACCACACGGCCCACTTGCCTTTTTATTCAAGACTTTCTTTCTCTTTTTTTTTTTTGTCTTGCAATCCATGTAAAATTAATTTCCCAAATTTTGAATTTGTCCTTAGCCTTCCATCCATATTTCCATGAGTCATCTTGCGTCATTCCTTACCATTATCGTCATTCCTTACGTCTATCCTTATAGGATTATTCATCATATGAGGAATTTAGTACAATCGTAGTACATATCAAGGATTATAAGCTTTATAGCTTTTTGAAGGTAGAATCATTTGGAGCGCATCATAGTCTCATAGAAGAATAGATATTTGGCCAAAGAACAATGCCTTATGAAAGAAGCGTTAGACTTACATACCTTTTCGTTCAACTATTTTATCACTTGCACGATCTCCTTCAATGCTTACGTTTCTACCTTCATTAGATTTATACTATCATTAGAAAACCGATAGCTAGCATACATGACTAAGGCTAGAGAAAATTGGACAACATCTCCTTTATTTATATGACATTCCTCCATATCGTAAATCAACTCCCAAACTTCAATAATACATTCACAATATCATAACAATAGTCTTTATTTGTCCACATTATCTATATTTCTGAATTCACTTCCAATCACCCATATCCATGGACATAACACACACGCGACTACGTTCATTCATATACATTACCTATACCATGTTCTTAACATCATTTATAACATATCCATATCACAACACATCAAGAATCATTACTCACTTCAAGCTATTACTCAAAATCACACTATTTCCACATTCATGACCCATTTTTCTATATCCTTTAACAATCCAAGTGTTTCCACTTTCAAATACCTTAAACAACATGGAAATACCATAAATATTACCTTAGATGGTGTAGGGATGAACCTTGGGTGAAAACACCTCACTTGAGCAAAACCCTAGTTTCAACTTCACTTGGATTCCTTGCCATGGATGAACTTTAATGGGTTTCTTACACTTGATTCACTTAGATTGATGTTGTTGAGCACTAATATCTCTTGAATTCTTGTGGGAGAAGTGTAGAGAGAAGGGGTGTGAAAGGAAATTAAATGAAATAAGACTTGTATCCCTCATTAAATATACCAAATTCTGTCCCGACCAGTTCTACGGACCAACATACGGTCCGTATAAATTATACTGACCGTATGTCTGGCCGTAGATTTGGTCCAGAGAGGGGTGCCAATCTGGGCTGATTGTACGGTCCAACATACGGTCCGTATGTTTTATACAGCCAGTATGTTTGGCCATATAATCCCTAGTTTCCCGAAGTTCGTTTTCGTCGACTCGTTTGATCTCCAATCCTTATGGAACATTCTTAGCACTTCAATAATACTTCATTAACCATACAATAGGATCTATATTAGCCCTTTAAAACATCATCACATAAACATTAGCTCAATCATAGCGAAATCTTTCCAAACACGACTTACGCTTCGCTCTCTTCAACAAACTAAACTTCACAAACTCATAGGACTTCAAAATCTTATTAGATGAACCTCAAGCTATCTAATCCTTCGCTTAACCTCGTAGGGATTTCATAATCACCTTAAGCTCACATTAACCTATCCACAATTCAACACATACGAAATTTCTGAGGTGTAACACGTCATGGCCCCCTTGTCGGGTCGTGACAAAAGTGGTATCCGAGCAGTTCCGTCCTGGGGTGTGTCTACAAGCCGTGTCCAGTAGAGTATCACTTATGAGTATGAATCGCGCCACACTTATAAATAAGAGGTTGCGGGGCATTTAGGAAAAATGACCATTCTTCTGCTTATTAGATCTTGCGATAGAGCCATGTTATAAGATTTTCTTTTCTCTGATTGTGTGTTATGATTTCAGTGATGTCGGTAAAGAGGAAAGCCACAGCCGCCCAGAAGGGCAAGGCTACGACAGAAAGGTTGATGGAAAGGGAGCCACTAATGAATGTAGAAGAAGGTGAATCCCATAATGAGGCTCCATCTAATACCTCTCACACTCCGCCTGTTCTAGAAGAACAAAGTGGGGCTTCAACTCCGGCTCCTATACCTCCAGTTCCTCCACTGGGTGCTTCGAGTCCACAAATAACCGAAGCTATTCAGCTATTGACACTGCTAGTTGCCGCTCAGGCTCAGCGGCAGAGTACGAGTTTAAGTGACAGGGTGACTAATGCTAGAGCCCGTGATTTCATGAGTTCAAATCCTCTAGAATTTTTCGAGTCAAAGTCGGATGAAGACCCGCAAGGTTTTATTGATGAGATTCTGAAAACGTTGAGAATCATCTATGCCTCCGATACTGAATCTATAGAGTTGGCATCTTATAGGCTACGTGATGTGGCGGTCCTTTGGTATAATAACTGGATATCTTCAAGAACGGAAAATGCACCTCCCCCAGTTTGGCAGGAATTCGTAGATGCTTTCATCCGCCACTATTTGACACCCGAGGTTCGAAGGGCTTGAGCTGACAGGTTTTTGAATCTAAAGCAAGGGAATATGAGTGCTCGGGACTATAGCCATCACTATAATTCGTTGGCCAGATATGCTCCGACTATGGTGGCTGACATGCGAAATAGTGTACAAAGATTTATGAGTGTCTTAGGGCCACATTTGTTCAAAGACTGCTTGAAAGCTTTATTGCAGGAGGGAATAGACATTTCCAGTATTCAGACTTACGCCCAGAATTTAGAAGAGCAGCAACAGCCATAGAGGGATGAGTGTGATATTGATAGAGGACAGAGCAAGAGAGTCAGATCTGCCGATGCTAGTAGTGAGTATAGAGGGGGTCAGCGACAATAGTATTCCGGATATTCGGGCCAGTCCGCGATGAGTGCACCTCCTCAGTTTGCGAGTAGAAGATTTGATCACCCTATTTATTCTGGTCCGGGTCAGAGTTCGAGAGTCTCAGGTCCTCAGTTTGGAGGTGATCCTAACCAGCGGAGACCATCGGTGCCGTGATATAGCGAGTGTGGTAAATTACATTTCGATCAGAGTCGCCGAGGTTCAGATGCTTGCTATGCCTGTGGTCAGGTTGGGCATATGATGCGCGATTGTCCATCGATGGGTGGAAGAGTTGGGGTTCATCCCACAGGATCAGCAGCTGGTTCTTCCTCGTCTGTGTGCCCGATAGGGTAGACTCCCCAGATTCTAGTAGGCCCTGGTAAGGGCAGAGGGGAAGCATCTAGTTCAGGTGGTACCCAGCCCCGTATTTATACTTTAGCCGGATGTGGTTACAGGTACACTAACCATATTCTCTCATGACGTTTATGCATTGATTGATCCAAGTTCTACGTTATCTTATATTACTCCTTATATTGCTGACCGTATTGGGGTGAAACCCGAGCCAATTAAACATTTCAAGGTATCTACTCCGGTTGGTGATCCAGTAATAGCCAGACAAGTGTACAAAAATTGTGTGATTGTGGTCTGTGATCGTCAAATTAAAGTCGATTTGGTTAAGCTGGAAATGTTAGATTTTGATGTAATTATGGGCATGGATTTGTTGGCTTCTTGTTATGCTAATGTTGATTGCAGAACCAAAATATTTCGATTCCAATTCTCGGGAGAACCCGTGCTTGAATGGAAAGGTAATACAGCATCCCCAAGAGGTAGGTTTATTTCCTACCTCAAGGCGAGGAAAAGGATCGCCAAAGGCTATATTTATCATCTAGCCCGAGTTCATGACACAAAAGCAAAGCCGCCGACTTTTCAATCCATCCCAGTAGTAACTGAATTTCTGGATGTATTTCTAGATGAACTTCTAGGCCTTCTTCCGGAAAGAGGGATTGATTTTACTATTGATGTGTTGCCCGATACCAAGCCTATATCTATTTCGTCTTACCGAATGGCTCCTGCAGAATTGAAAGAGCTAAAGGAACAACTGAAAGATTTGCTTGAGAAAGGATTTATTAGGCCCAGTTCATCACCGTGGGGAGAACCCGTCCTATTTGTGAGAAAGAAAGATGGTTCCCTACGGATGTGCATTGACTATAGGCAGCTGAACAAGGTGACAATAAAGAATAAATATCCGCTTCTAAGAATTGATGATTTGTTTGACCAATTACAGGCTGCCAAATGGTTTTCCAAAATTGATCTAAGATCGGGATATCACCAAGTGAGAGTTAGAGAAGAAGATATTCCCAAAACAGCTTTCAGGACTAGATACGACCATTATGAGTTTCGGGTGATGTCATTTGGGTTGACTAATGCCCCAGTGGTGTTTATGAATCTGATGAATAATTTATTCAAGCCTCTCTTAGATCTGTTTGTGATCGTGCTCATTGATGATATTCTAGTATACTCTCGGACAGAAGCAGAGCATGCAAACCATTTATGTATTGTCCTTAGGATTCTTCAGACTGATCAGTTGTATGCTAAATTTTCAGAATGTGAGTTCTGGCTGAATTCTATAACGTTTCTGGGCCATGCCATTTCAGCCGACGGCATTTGAGTTGATACTTAGAAAATAGAGGCTATGAAGACTTGGCCAAGGCCCATAACAGCGACAGAGGTCCATAGCTTCTTGGGATTAGCAGGCTATTATAGAATATTTATGGAAGGATTCTATTCTATTTCCGCGCCATTAACGAAGCTAACTCAGAAATCTACAAAATTTCAGTGGACTGATACTTATGAATGCAGTTTCCAAGAATTGAAGGACAAATTAACTTCAGCCCCAGTCCTTACACTTCCAGAAGGACCCAATGGTTATGTTGTGTATTGTGATGCCTCTGGTGTTGGGTAGGTTGTGTGTTGATGCAGCACGGTAAAGTTATTTCCTATGCTTCTCGGCAATTGCGGAAACATGAAAAGAACTATCCGACCGATAATCTTGAATTGTCCGCAGTTATTCATGCCCTAAAGATGTGGAGACAAAATGTTTTGGCATTCATGTTGATATTTATACAGACCACAAGATTTTCCAATATATTTTCAAATAGAAGGAGTTAATTCTTCGATAGAGGCAGCGGTTAGAACTACTGAAATATTATGATGTGAGTATTTTATACCACCCCGAAAAGGCGAATGTAATAGGTGATACACTTATCCGCAAATCAATGGGAAGTCTATGTGAGGTCCCTCCGGAGAAGAAAGAATTAATTCGTGAGCTCCACTAGCTAGCCAGCCTCAGAGTTCGTCTAATTGATTCAGGCGATGCAAGAATAATTATTCACAACCCAGCTATTTCATCCATAGATATGGAGGTGAGAGAGTGCCAATATGAAGACCCTCAGTTGATTCACTATAGAGATACACTTCCTGAGAAAGAGGAGCCTCCATTTAAAGTTTCTACAAATAGAGTTCTTAGATACCGAGACAACCTATGTGTTCCAAATTTGCAGGGCTACGTCGTCGTATTCTAAAAGAAGCTCATTACTCTCGGTATTCCATTCACCCAGGAGTGACAAAGATGTATCACGATCTTAAGCTAATGTATTGGTGGGATGGAATGAAGAAAGACATAGCCGAATTTGTAACTCAATGTCTAAATTGCCAACAAGTGAAAATTGAGCATCAAAAGACAGGAGGATTGTTACAAGCCATGAAAATCCCGGCCTGGAAATGGGAAGTGATTAACATGGATTTTATTGTAGGGTTACCTCGCTCCCGATGCAAGTTTGACTCCATATGGGTGATCGTGGACAAACTCACGAAATTAGCTCATTTTCTTCCAGTCGAAACCACATATTCAGCAGAGGATTATGCAAGGTTATATCTTAAGGAGATAGTGTGACTTCATGGTGTCCCAATATCTATTATCACCGATAGAAGAGCACAATTTGCAGCTAAATTCTGTAGATCATTTCAAGAAGGTTTGGGGACTCAAGTGAGACTCAACACAGCATTCCATCCACAAACTAATGGATAAGCTGAACGCACTATTCAAACCTTGGAGGACATGTTACAGGCATGTGTGCTAGATTTCGGGGGTAGCTGGGATAACTACTTACCTCTTATTGAGTTTGCATACAACAATAGCTACCATTCCAGTATTCAGATGGCCCCGTATGAAGCTATATATGGAACAAAGTGTAGATTGCCAATTGGGTGGTTCGAAGTAGGATAGGTACAGCTAATAGGTTCGGAGTTGATTCAATAAGTGGTGGACAAGATCAAGGTTATCCGAGATCGATTATTGACAGCCCAAAGTCGCCAGAAATCTTATGCGGAGAACCGTCGGTGAAACATAGAATTTCAAGTTGATGACTGGGTATTCTTAAAGGTATCACTGATGAAAGGCGTGATGAGATTTTGTAAGAAGGGAAAATTAAGTCCTCGATACATTGGACCTTATAAGATTGTTCGCAAAATAGGCCAAGTAACTTATGAACTGGTCTTACCTCCAAAAGTTGAATCAGTCCATCCAGTTTTCCACGTACCAATACTCCGTAAGTGCGTCGGAGATCCTACTAGAGTCGTGCCTGTAGATGATGTTCAAGTTACGGAAAGTTTGGCTTATGAAGAGATACCCATTGCCATACTAGATAGGCAAGTACAGAAACTTAGGAATAAAGAGGTAGCCTCAGTTAAGGTCTTGTGGAGAAATAATAACCGAAAGGAAATGACTTGGGAAGCGGAAGAAGACATGAAATCCAAGTATACGCAATTGTTTCCACCCCCGGAAGAGAATCAAGATGAGACGCCGTTATCATAAGGTATGTGATACTTTCTTTTAATACTTTTGGTCATGTGTGGTCATATTTTTCTTGCTATCGTGTTGTAGCCCCGTGAGGCGATGTTATTGTGCATTGCTATGATAGGATGGTAGTGCCATATTATAGGGGAAACTCAGATGAAACTTTTGTACAATTCGCGAGAACTTAACATTCGAGAACGAATGTTTTTAAAGGAGGGAAGAGTGTTACACGTCGGAAAATTTTATGCCGTCATGTGGAAGATAGACTAACGCAGGGTAAGATGTATATGATGTCCCTAAAAGTAAGAAGTGGCACTTAGCAGTTATAATTATGATTCCAAGGGCATCCGAGGCAAGAGAAGAAAGTTCGTTGAAGAATGTAAAGTATGAGTCGTGTTTTGAAAAAGGGTTTGCAAAGTACCGAGCTAATGTTGATTTAATAATGTCTTGAGGAAGAGTTATAACACCCCTTATATGGCTAATGAAGCGTTAAACAAGTGCTTAGAAGGTTCCATAAGGATTGAAGATCAAACGAAACGACGAGATTAACTTCAGAAAAATGGAATTATACGACCACTCATATGATCCGTATAACTTTATACGGTCCGTTTAAGGGGTCCGTATAACCTTACGGAAAAAGGGATTTCCCTGATGGTGAAATATAGTCACTTATACGGATCGTATAAGGGTCCGTATAACTCCCGTCAGGCTGTACATTTTCCAAGTATAAATACATGTTCCCACTTCTAATTTTTCATTTTTCCAACTTTAACACTTCTCTCAAGACCTCTAGAAGGTTCCATACATTTCACCAACATAAACTCAAGGTAAATCAAACATCAAACACCTGTAATTAGTGGAATCAAGTGCAAGGATGCTAATAAGGGTTGATGGAAGCTAGAAATTTCTTTGGAAGTGGAGCTAAGGTTTTCTCCAAGTGAACCATTTCTATCCAAGACCCATTCGTACATAATCAAGGGTGCGTTTTATGATTATTTAATGTTATTAAGAATATTGAATGGTTGAATAACTTGGATTGAGGAAGAAAATAGAACATGGAGTTCAAATACGGAAATTGTGATATGTTTGAATAGTAACTTAACTTGAATCATAGTTCTTGACATGTTATGAGTATAATTTTGTTATAAATGATATAAATGACATCAAAGAAGTATTGTATGAGGATGAATGTGGTGTCATATTATAGCTATGGTTATGTATGACTTGAGAGGGGATTTTTAGAATTGAATAATGATTAGCTCAACTAAGTTTATTGATTATGATATTATGAATGTTGCAATGGATATTTGGGAGTTGTTATGTAATACAGAGGAAGTTGTAGAAACAAAGAAGATGCTGCCTAATTTTCATTAGCTTTAGCTTAAGCTTAAGTATGTTTCCGGTTATCTAATCTTAACACGAATTCTCTTGAATGTAGAATCGTCGGCTTCGAAGGGATCCATCTAGTCAATAGACTTAAGGAGACAAATAGGTATGTAAAGCTAGTCCCTTATTATCTAAGGCATTATTCCTACAACATAACTTCCTTTATCTTTCTATGACTCTCTTATATTCCGGAAACTATGAGTCTATGATTATTAAGAGCTTCTCATGAAGTAAAGATAAGAGATGTGTTGTGAATATGACAATGATGATGATGAGTCTAAGTCTAGAGATTCCAAGGCTTATAATATGATATTCATATGAAGCTAATGATTCCATAAAGTTATTCATTGTTGCTGGACTCACCTTATAATGCTAGTTCCTTCAAGGTGAGGCATGATGATCATGACTACTTCATAATGGAATCGGGGGTTCTCGACCTTACGTCACCCCGATAGAGTTATAGTTTGTACTTGATTACTAATGCATGCTTTATGATAAGTATATGATAAAGAGATTACAATGTGCCTATATGGCCGGGCAGACACCGCTAAGGCTGGCGACATATACACCATGTCTAGATGGCATAGGCAGACACCACTAGTGGGCGGCATGAGATGGTTACCCCGGACGCGGGAGGCCTGGACGCGGGCTAATGATGATCACACCGTACCTATATGGTCGGGCAGCTTATATATGCATACTTGATATGATGTAAGTTAGCA
This sequence comes from Lycium barbarum, assembly GCF_019175385.1. Lineage (NCBI taxonomy): Eukaryota > Viridiplantae > Streptophyta > Magnoliopsida > Solanales > Solanaceae > Lycium > Lycium barbarum. The sequence goes on from NC_083340.1 coordinate 60,002,747, forward strand.
TGCATTATTCTGTCTTAAGTGACATTCAGTTACAGGTTGTTTCCTCACTTGATGTTTCCTTATCTCATCGATATGTTATTATTGTTCATGCCTTACATACTCAGTACATTGTTCGTACTGACGTCCTTTGTTTTTTAACGCTGTGTTCAAGCCCACAAGTAGACAGGGAGGCTGCCCAGATCCTTAGGAGCTACTCGGCCGATTCACAGAAGCACTCCACTATTCCGGAGGTGCCATTTGTTGATGCATTCTTTTGTGTATATATTTATGCACGACGTGGTCCTGTCACGTCCCTCTGTCTCAGTACTCAAGTAGAAGCTATTAGATACATATGTGTAGGTAGTAGTTGCCTTATGAATACACCAGAGTATATTTTGTATATGATTTTTGGTAGTCGTGAGGGCTTATATATATTATGTATTGACTTGGAGATTATATATGTCCAGGATGATTATTATGGCTAGCGTAATGAGTGATGCTCGATAGTCAGCTCCGGGTACCCGTCATGGCCCTTTTGTCGGGTTGTGACATCATTGTTCTATTCCGCTACTTAATTTTCATCCTTTTATGTACTGGTTCATTGTTGGGGTGAGGGTTCGCTTAGACGTGGGAAGGTAAGTGCCCGTTCGGCTCAGGCTAAATAGGTCGTGACAAGTTGGTATCAGAGTCCTAGGCTACCCGGTCTTTAATACAATAGCGTATCTAGTAGAGTCTTATGGATCGGTACGATGAGCTCCATACTTATCTACGGGAGGCTATAGAACATTTAGGAAATCTCACTTTCTTTCCTTCTGTCGTGCTACTTTTTTCAAATTGGTATCTGACTCTTATCTCTTCTCTCACAGATAGTGAGGACTCAAGATACTATAGCCTGAGGTCAAGTGCCAAAGCCTGTAGCTATGGCTGGCACCCAAGGGCTCATTACAGTCATAGGACACGGCAGAGCGAGAGGCCGCTAGACTGTCCCAGCCAGGGGTAGAGCTCCAGTAGTAGGACAGTGCCGCGATAGATCTTCGTCTCCCGAGCCCGAAGATGTGGCTCTAGCTCAGACCTAGCCTGAGGTTACTTCTGACCAGGCCATACATGACACTATGACCAGGATTCTACTTCACCTTGATGCCCAACAGGTGGCCGTCAGTGTTACTACTCCAGACGGGCAGCACATCTCACTGCAGCTATGGCTCCTCGTATTGATTTGATACCCGCTCTTGATGAGGATATTAGGCCCATGGAGGGCTCCGTTATGACTACTGCTGATTAGGACCTGGTGGGGAGATTCAGGAAGTTAGAGCCATCGAGGATCTCTGGTACTTCGTCTGAGGATGCCTATGAGTTTATTCTTGATATGCATGAGTTTCTGCACCGTATGGGGATAGTGGAGACCCACGATGTCGATTATATTTCCTACCAGTTTTGTAGCGTCGCGAAGACGTGGTGGAGGTATTTCTTGGCGTGCAGACCTGGGGGTTATCCTCCTTTGACTTGGACTCAGTTCTACTGGTCCTTCCTTGAGAAGTATGTGCCCTGGTCTTTGAGACGTGCGCGTAGGGAGCAGTTTTTACACCTTGAGCAGAGGGGCATGTCTTTGGAGTCCTATGTGACCCGTTTCCTTTATTTGGCCCGTTATTCTACTCCGTTGATCCCTACTGAGGCTGATAGGATCAGGCGCTTTGTTGAAGGACTAGTGGGCTCTCTATAGATTCCTCATCTTCAGATGGAGTCTATGGGGGCTTCCCTCCAGTCCATTATTGAGGATGCTTCTATGGTTGAGGGCGCTAAGGCCCGTTCTGTTAGTGGTGACAAGAGACCACGTCAGACTGGCAGTTTTGGGGGTTCTGGTTTGAGAGGCGCTGGTCAGTTTTTGAGGCCACCACAGCCTTATTTTGGTCATCCCGTGCATTCAGAATTACTGGCTTCCCCTAGTAAGCCACCTAGGTAGAGAGCTCCTGAGAGTTCGTTCTTTAGACCAGTGGATAGGGCTGCTTCATCCGGGTCTTCAGCTTCCGTGTTTCAGCAGTCGACTCTTTTTACCTCTTACTCTTGTGGAGAGGTTAGGAATGTTACTTGGAGATTTCCCCGACCCAGACGGGATTATCAGCCGCCGAGGACTCCTATATCATCTAGTAGTTGAGGTGGGCATTCTCAGAGAAGCGGTGCTTAGTCAAGCTGCGGTATTTCCCATGGTTGTAAAGGCGGGTCCCTGCCAGCTAGAGGTGGTACTCAGAGTGTAAGAGGGGGATCTCATACTGGACGTGGTGGAGCCCATTGTTACTCATTTCCTGGTAGGCCCGAGGCAGAGGCCTCAGATGCTGTGATCTCAGGTACCATTTATGTCTGTCATAGAGCAACATCTGTGTTATTTGATCATGTATCCACTTATTCGTATGTATTTGCATTTCATGTCATTGGATGTAATTTTCCTTGTGATAGCATAGATATACCTATTCACGTGTCTACTCCGATTGGAGATTCTGTGGTTGTTGATCAAGTCGACTGGTCTTGTTTGGTTACTTTTATGGGGTATAACACTTGGGTAGAATTGTTGATTCTTGATATGGTTGACTTTGATATGATATTGGGTATGTCATGGCTTTCTCCTTATCATGCGATCTTAGACTGTCACGCCAAGACAGTCACCTTAGCCATGCCGGGCATTCCTAGGATTGAGTGGAGAGGTACACGTAGTCCCACTCCAAAGAAGATCAATTCCTTCCTTCGGGCGAAGAAGTTAGTAAGTAAGGGGTGCTTAGCGTATTTGGCGCATGTTCGTGATATGACTGTCGCATCTCCACCCCCTTGAGTCTATCCCTAGTGTGAGCGAGTTCGCGAAGGTATTCCCGTCGGATTTGTCGGGTATGCTACCCGATTGCGACATTGATTTTGGTAGCGACGTGGACCCGGGCACTCATCCTATTTCCATCCCACCACATAGGATGGCACTTGCCGAGTTAAGGGAGATTAAAGAGCAATTACAGGATCTATTGAGCAAGGAGTTCATTAGACCGAGTGTCTCCCCTTGCGGTGCTCCGGTGTTATTTGTGAAGAAGAAAGATAGGACCATAAGGATGTGTATTGATTATCGCTAGTTGAACAAGGTCACTATTAGGAACAATTTCCCTATGCCTCCTATTGATGATCTGTTTGACTAGCTTCAGGGTGCTTCGGTGTTTTCGAAGATTGATTTGCATTTTGGCTATCACCAATTGAAGATCAGGGCAGAAGATATTCCGAAGATAGCATTTCGGACGAGATATGGCCACTATGATTTTTTAGTGATGTCTTTTGGGCTTACAAACGCTCTGGCTGCATTTGTGACCTTGATGAGTGGCATCTTTAGGCCGTTCCTTGATTCCTTTTTTATTGTATTTATTGATGACATCTTGGTGAATTCCAATAGTAGTGTGGAGCATGAGAGCCATCTCCATACCGTTCTTGGGTTGTTGAAGAAACATAGCCTGTTTGCTAAATTTTCTAAGTGTGAGTTCTGGTTGGCGTCTTTAGCCTTCTTGGGCCATGTGGTATCTAAGAATGGGATTATGGTTGATCCACAAAACATTGAGGCTATGAGAGGTTGGGCGAGGCCCACTACCGTTACTGAGATTCGTAGCTTTGTGGGTTTGGCCAGTTATTACCATCGCTTTGTGAAGGATTTTGCTGCCATTGCTTCATCCTTAACTAGATTAACTCAAAAGGATGTTACCTTCTAGTGGACGGAGGATTGTGAGGAGAGCTTTCAAAGGCTCAAGCTTCTTTTGACTTCAGCCCCAATCCTAGCCTTACATGTGGAAGGTAAGGATTTCGCTATCTATTGTGATCCCTCCCGTATGGGTTTGGGTGCAGTATTGATACAGGAGGGTAGAGTGATAGGTTATGCTTCCCGTCAATTAAAAGTTCACGAGAAGAATTACCCTACCCATGATTTGGGGTTATTGGTCATAGTCTTCGCTTTGAAGCTTTGGAGGCATTACTTGTATGGTGTCCGTTGTAAGGTTTTAACCGATTAACGTAGCCTTCGGCATGTGTTTACCTAGAGAGATCTTAATTCCAGGCAGCGCCGATGGATGGAGCTCCTGAACGACTATGACATCTCTATTCTGTATTATCCCGGGAAATCTAATGTGGTGGCTGATGCCTTGAGTCACAAGGCAGTGAGTGTAAAGAGTTTAACTCGATTAATTGTCTTCGAGCGTCCGTTAGCCATGGATGTTTAGACTCTAGCCAACAGTTTCGTCTGTCTTGATATTTCAGCCCCGGGCAGGTTTTGGGCTTGTATAGAGGCGAGATCGTCTTTATTTGATCGGATCAGGACTCATCAGTTTGAGGATGCTCAGTTGAGCAAGATCCGAGATAGGATTTCGAGAGGTGAGGCCAAGGAGGTCGTGATTGATTCCGATGGCAATCTGAGGATTAGAGGACGGGTGTGCATCCCTCGTGTTGGTGATTTGATTCAGTTGATCTTATCTGAGGCTCACAACTCTCGCTATTCCATTCATCCGGGGGCGACTAAGATGTACCGTGACTTGAGATAGCACTATTGGTGGTGTCAGGTGAAAAGAAATACAGTTGCCTTTGTGGCTAAGTGTGGAAATTGTCAGCAGGTAAAATATGAGAACCAGCGGCTCGGTACGGTGCTTCAGTGGATTCCCATTCCCGAGTGGAAGTGGGAGAGGATTGCTATGGATTTTGTCATGGGTCTTCCGAAGGCCCTTGGCAAGTTCGATTCTATTTGGGTGATAGTGGATCGGTTGACGAAGTTCGCTCACTTTGTCCTAGTTCAGGTTTCCTATACCACGGAGAAGTTAGCTAAGATGTATATTCGGGACATTGTGAGACTACACGAGGTCCCTATTTCTGTTGTATCTGATCGGGGTACTATCTTCACCTCCCGCTTTTGGAGGGCATTTCACGAGGATTTGGGTACCCGATTAAATCTTAGTACAACCTTCGATCCCCAGACCGATGGCCAGTCTGAGTGAACCATTCAGGTGCTCGAGGACATGTTAAGAGCATGTGTTATTGATTTTGGTGGTCATTGGGATCAACACTTGCCCTTGGTAGATTTTTCGTACAATAACAGTTATCATTCGAGTATTGGCATGAGGCCTTACATGGTAGGAGGTGTAGATCTCCGATTGGTTGGTTTGATGGGTTCGAGGCTCGACCTTGGAGCACGGATCTATTGAGAGAGTCCCTTGATAGGGTGAGAGTTTTTCAAGCCAAGCTTTTGGCAGCTCAGAAACGGTAAAAGATGTATGCGGATCGGAAGGTTCGAGATTTGAAGTTTGCTATTGGTGACCAGGTTCTATGGAAGGTTTCACCCATGAAGGGTGTTATGAGATTTGGTAAGAGGGGCAAGTTGAGCCCCAGGTACATTGGTCCGTTTGAGATCGTGGATTGTATCGGTGATGTAGCTTATGAGTTAGCATTGCCGCCAGGCTTGGCGGGAGTTCATCCTGTCTTTCATGTGTCGATGATGAAGAAGTACCCTGCCGGTGGTACCTACATTGTCCGTTAGGATTCTATATTTCTTGATGAGAATTTGACTTATGACGAGGAGCCTATCGCGTTCTTGGATAGGCATGTTCGGAAGTTGAGGTAAAAGGAAATTGCTTCTGTCAAGGTGCAATGGAAGCACCGTCTTGTGGAGGAGGCTACTTGGGAGACCAAGTCCTACATGCGTAGCCGATATCCTCAGTTGTTCACTAATTCAAGTATTTCCCTACTTTCCTTCTTCTCTTCGCTTGAGGACGAGTGACGATTCAATTGATATATGATGTAATAACCCGTTTGGTCGTTATAGACTTTTGGCATTTTCGCCCATTTCCAAGCATTGATTAGCTCACTTTTAACCCGAGGGGACCATTGACACGCTTCCCAAGGTGCCTAGACCGGATTCGAGCAACTTTGGGAAAATATAGTCTTAAAGTGAACAATGGTTGACCCAAAGTTGACTTTTGAGCAAACGAACCTTTTTCGAAATTCCGTCAATTCCGAGAGGTCCGAATGGTCGTTCAGAACTCGTGTGTGTATTTGGTAGGGTTCCTAATGCACTTGGATGCATTTCGAGACTTGGGTTGGGAATTTGAAATTAAGGCATCGAGGGTTAACTCGGTTAACGAGGCCTCTATTGGTAATTCTGAGGCCACAAACACGTTCTAGCACGTTTTTATGTGTGTCTATATGCATGACATGTGAGCAGATGGCCTCGGTAACTAGATGGAAAATCGAATCAAATTGTGGATTTTGGGAAGTTTTCTGGTGTCTGGTGCCCGCTTTGGCGGCACCAGCACCGTAGCAGCAGTACCGCTGGGGCGGTAACCCTGCCACTGAAGTGATGCAAGCGTTTTAGGCTTGACCGCTGAAGCAGTCAGGTGACCGCTGGGGAGGTGCTGCTGAGGCGGTCCCAGTACCGCTAAAGCGGGTGACAGGCAATTAGTAACATTAATAAAGTGTTAAAAGCCCTTAGACCCTCATTATGTCCCATTTTTATATTTGAGCTTGATGGAGTTGTTCTTAAGGATATTTGGAGGAGAATCTTTGAGGTAAATCATACTTATTTCTTCAACTCTTCCTTTAACCATAATCATGTTCGATTCCCCCTTTTCTTAATAAACCTATGGTGATGGGAGTTGAAAGAGGGTTTTGGAAGAACATTTTCCCTAGGCATATTAATGATAAATTGGTGATGTTTATGTTGGATATTGAATAATCTAAGCCTATTAATCATATATCTTCCACTTTTAGGAGTGAATTTCAGAATCAAAGACATAGGGTTTATACCCAATTTGGGGGTTGTTGCTTGAAATCAGAAATTAGGCTAATCATTGAGTTAAATAAACATTTAATGGTTGCGTTATGATATATTATCGGCATACCCATTATTGGTATTGTGATATTGATATATTGTCGGCATACCCGTTATTGGTATAGTGATATTGATATATTGTCGGCATACTCACTATTGGTATTGTGGTATTGATTTATTGTTGGCATACCCACTGTTGGTATTTTTGATATTGATACATTGTTGGTGTACCCATTGTTGGTACTTGTGATATTGAACTTGATCATTGATGTTGATACACGCATTGCATACATTCTCACTCATTCATGATGCATGGCCGATACTCGGTGATGATCCGGCATCGTTGATTGTGTGAAACTGATATTTGACAAACTCTTTTACTTAAGTGATTGTGAGAAGGCTGATGTCCGAGATTCAATTCTGGAATCGTTGATTGTGCGAAACTGATATTTTACAGACTCGTTTACTTGAGTGATTGTGAGATGGCCGATGACCAATGATCTATTCCGGCATCGTTGTTGCATGGCTGATTCCGATGATGTTCCGGAATCATTGTTAGTGCATGGAATCCGCGGGTCCCCCAGGGTGGTGCTTGTGAAAACCCCCCTGTGGGCAAAGATCTGGGGTCCCGTCTGTCTGTTGGGCAAAGATCCGGGATGGGTAGCACTTAGACTTCGCGAGTCATGTTGAGTTGTGCTATTGAGACGTCGATATTTTCTCTCAGAGTACATGTCTATACCTCATTTTCATGGTATTGCATTGCATTCAAACCATTATGGCATTGCATCACATTACGATTGATTGAGATGCTTGATGATTAGATTGTGATGTTGGATTTGATCGGATATATTCAAACTTGACGTATTTGGGATGAGATGCTTACATAGGCGATGACGGATACTCGGTTGTGATTATATTGTCTTATGCTTGGTTGGTTTATTTGCTTATCTGCTTTATTATCTAAATTGTGTTAACTATGCTTAGTCGGCCGAAGATGCCTACTAGTAATGTTGTTTGTACTGACCTCCACTTGCTGCATTCTTTTATGAATGTAGAGTATCAGGTCGAACCCACTTCCATGACCCGTGGCTGATCGACGCTTCAGCTTTCACTTGAGTTTCCAGGGTGAGCATGGTCGTCCGCTGACCTTGAAGACTTTCCTGTCATATGTCCTATTTACTACAGAGACATAGACATTTTATGTATTAGTATTCCAGATTGTATTATTCCCCTTAGATGCTCTTGTATTATTCAGGCTAGACCCTGGGGTGTTTATTGTCTTCCGTATATATATATATATATATATATATAACGTTAGACTTACGTAAGTGTTCTATTCTGCTACTTAATTTTCATCCTTTTATGTATTGGTTCATTGTTGGGGTGAGGGTTCGCTTACCGAGGTGAGAAGGTAAGTGCCCGTGCGCCCTAGGCTAAATTGTTCGTGACAATACCAATTTGAATAAAGTAGCACGAAGAAATTAAAGAATGTGAAGTTTCTTAAATGTCCCGTAGCTTCCCGCAGATAGGTAGGGAGCTCATCATACAGATCTACAAGATTCTACTAAACATGCTCTTGTACTTATCGACCGGGTAACCTAGGGCTCTTGTTACACCCCGCGTTTTCAGAGCAGGAGTATGACATTTACCTCACCGTAGTAAGGGAGTGTCGGAGACGTCCCATAATGTTTTGAAAAGCACAAGCCATGGAAAGTACGTAACAACGAAGAAAGAGGGTGAATTACGATCTCGTAAGTCGTAATCGGGAAAGCGTATTTTGAAACACGAGAACATGATCATTATTAGTATAATAAGTGATAAATATCATGTATGGAGAGTTTCGGAATATTTCGAGATCGAGCAAATTGAAGAAAATAAGTTCGATGAAAAATTTGAGAAATGCTGGAAGGATTTTTATTCAACTTTGGAGGGGTATATCTCCATGTATAGTTGGATTTTTAAGGCGTTTCAAAAGCCTAAAATGCAGTTCGTCGAGTCTAGTTTATAATGTAACAAACCGCTCGTTGATAGGAACTCGGAGGAGAGAATTATAGACGTTACAAACTGAACTGTCGCGCAGAAACAGCACTGCTACAGCACTGCTACAGTACCTCTACAGTACTGCAGCAGTACTGTAGCTACAGTATGCCGACCCAATTTAATATTAAAGGGGCAAAAACCCATTTTTCTTCATCAAAAAACCCTGAAAAAAATCCAGAAAGTTCAGCCATCAAAGGGCTCTCAAATCTCATACAAAATCAAAGATTTTGAGCAAAATTTCAAGCTACAAGTACTAATCGAAGTCCGGGCAACGCATAGTCACAAATATAATTTCATTTTGGAGTTGGAGGAGCTTGGGAGCAAGTGAAAAATTGAAGATTTTGTTACTTTGGTAAATACAAGGTATGAATCGTTAAATTTCTTTCTTTATCAACATGGATTAAGAAATAATTGCAAGAATAAGGTGATAGTTTGTTGTATTGATGTTGTTGAATTATGGATTGAGGTTTGAAGAAAATTTTGGATAAAATATGTATATTGAAGAATAATGTTCTTGCATGGATAGTATGTAATGATATTGGTATGATGTCGTTGGAATATATACTATGAGGTTGTTATCGTGTTCATTGGAGTCGGAAGGTTTTGAAGAAGGTAATAAATTGAAATCATGCATCTTGGATGAAATATGTGAATTGCTAGTGCGATTGTTGATTATGTTAATAGTTTGGCCGGGTTTGAATTCCCGGATTGTGTTGGTTGAGAATTTGGCTATGTTGAATGTTGAGGATGGTATATTTACAGAGGAAATGCTGCCGAAATTTCGGTAGCCAAGTGTTTCCTTAAGATTTCAACTCTAAGTATACTAATGAGAGTTTTGGTAAAAACGACCAATTTGCAGATTTTGACAAAATTGTGACGTGAATTTGGAATAGCAAAAAGAGCGGAAAGAGGTATGTAAGGCTTCACCCTTCTTTCTATGGCATGTCTTAGGTGTAATAAGTCGGGTACGAGCCTCGGGGACAACTCTGTTCCCCGAAATCCGCACCTAAAGTTTTCTCCTTTTTGTTCAATAGAATTGAATTAGAAAGTGTGTCAATTGTGGGAAAAACCTCCTAAACCCTTAGCACTTGTATAAATGGGACCCGATTACCCTAAGATCCTCACAAGTAACGCTATGACACGTAATATATGTAAATCGTATACGCTACCTCATCCGGCCCGAGGTGGGCCCGTTACTCTCGGATTTTCCTTATAGTCTTGCTTGACTTACTTGAAGTGAATCTAAAGGGAAACTTTAATCCCGATTTCGTTACCAAATGCTAAGTACTATGACTCCTCTAACGAGGATACTTCCATGACGATAATGATAACAATGATGTTAGATAAGAGGATATGCCTATGATACGTACTACCAGAACGACTCTATGACTAAGATGACTAAGCTAAGTATCTTATGTAAACATGAAAATGATAAACTAATTTTCGAATCCTATTTATATTCCCTAGCTATGACTTCACTTTCTAAAGACTTCCAAGCCTATGAACTGTCATCTATGACGCCCACGATTTCATTCTACGTTTACTTTAATACTATTCTCCGTTGACCATCTCACCTTAAAATATTCGTCCCTTCGAGGTGAGACAAGAGCGATCATGAGTATTCCATAATGTACTCGGAGGTCACCGACCTTACGTCACTCCGATGGCTACATGATTTTCCCTTGGGCTCCCTTGTGTGCTTATATGATGTATATTTATATAAACATGTATATTTATATAAGATATGTATATATATATATATATAAAACATGAATATGTATATAAGATATATATATAAGTATATAAAATATGTATATGTATATAAGATAAGTAAATGTATATAAGACATGTATATGTATACAAGCTATGTATATGAATACAAAAATATGTGTACGTATATAAGATGTGTATATCCATACAAAGTACATATATGCAAGCTATGTATATGAACCTGGGCTGGGGGGAATGGATACATGGGGGAATGGGAAGGGAAACATGTTTCATTGCTACCTGATCAGCTGGCTTATCATCCCGGACGCGGGGTGCCCGGACGCGGGATATATGGGTGAGCCGGTGTATATCGGCGCTATGTGGGTGAGCCGACATTGCTCGGCGCTATGATATGACCCACCATGTCATGACCAGACATGCTATGATAAGATATGCTATGGTAAGCTATACTATGACATGATATGCTATGATCTACCACGACAGGACATGATATGACAAGCAATGCTATGCTATGATACGCTATGACATGCTATGCTATGGTGAGACATGCTATGACACGCTATGCTATGACACGACACGCTATAACATGCTATGCTATGATATGATGAACTATGATATGATATACTATAGCCTGACATACTATGACACGATATATTATAACGCGATATGCTACGACAAGACAAGATAAGATATGATAATACATGACATGGTATAAGTTCTATTTTCTATGTCCTATGACTCCATGACATTTTTAATTATACACTATGTTATTGCTTGTGTTATCTTCCATGTCTTACATACTCGGTACACTATTCGTACTGACGTCCCTTCTTGTGGACGCTGCGTTTCATGCCGCGCAGGTCGGCAGACAGGTGGACTTGATCCTTAGGAGCTCTAACAGCGGTACTCTACAGCGCTCCAGTTGTTCCGGAGCCTCACTTCAGTGGTACTATTTTGTGTATATATTCTTGGGCACGACAGTACTCGACCCTTTCTATGTATAAGCGTACTATGTCTAGAGGCTCGTAGACAGATATGTACAGTCAGTCAGGTACAGTTAGATATATGGTGTTTTAGCATGTTAATGTTGTTGTATAAAGTGACAACGAAGTTTACTAGTCTATGTTCATAATGACGCTGCTAATGTTAATGTTCAAAAAAATATATATATGGCACCGTTCATACGGCTTACTAAGAGGTAAAGGCAAAACGATAGACAAGGGGTGCTCGGTACAAGTATCGGGTACTCGTCACGGCCCCTAGTTGGGTCGTGACAGAAGTGGTATCAGAGCAGTTCGGTCCTAGGGGAACGTGCTGGCACCTACCATTTGCTACCTCGGTAGGCAAACCGTTTCCCCAATCATTCAATCAGCCACAAAAGGTAATCAAGGCAACCAAATATATTTCTCAAACGTAAATAATATTAAGGATAAGTGAATAAGTGCGGAAAATTATACAACAATCCGAAGGAATCTTGTCACACCCCAATTCTGATAGGGCAAGATGGGCACCCGACCCTCACTTAGAGCCGACCGAACTTGATGGTTCTCATTATACTCATGATCTTACTGGACTCTTAATCGTGAAATGATATGCATAATGAAAACTTTTCAAAAAATTCTTTTCGTCTTTGTTATCTCAAGTAAAAATCTGTAATAATATGACCCCTTAAAGTAATGCATAATGCTACATCGGCTTGCATAGCTATTTATAAGGCTAATGTACTGTATACATGACTCTGTCTTCAAAAGTCTTTAACATAAGATATGATATCAAAACCTAAGTTGGGACAGGACCCCAACATACCCATAATGTGCATGACTCAGCTCATGAGAACATACTCCGACGCGGTATCATTCCGAACCGAATGGAGTCTACCAATCCAGCTAACAGCCTGGAACATTTTATAGTCAAACTCCTGGATAACTTTCCTGCAAAGAAATATGGGGCTGTGTGGCATGAAACATAGCGCCCCCCGGCAAAGCGACGTCAGTACGGATAATGTACTGAGTATGTAAAGCATAATTGAAGCATATGAAAAAACATAGTATGGACGAGTTATGAAATGAAAGAGTTAGGTATACCTCTAGCAATGCTCGTTATACTTACTTATCCTCTTTCTACTAGGAAACTTCCATTTTATACATTTGAACATATAGTAGTATCATACCCGACCACATAGGTTCGGATTCTTACGTACCCAGCCATAATAAAGCTTGGTGTTATATGTACCTGGCCCTACCAAGGCTCAGTGTTATCCGTACTTTTCCCTACCAAGGCTCAGTGTTATCCGTACCCAACTGCAGTGGTGTGTGCGCAATAGATATCATACCCGGCCATATAGGCTCGGTGTCACAACATAGCATTCATACATTTATAACATACATATCTATTCGAGAGAAACATTTTGACACTATCGGGGCTACACAAAGTCTATAAACTCCCGATTTCTATTATTGAATCACTATCATCTTTATCGTCATCACTATTAGGAGCTTCTGCCAAAGTATCTCAAGAATATTGTAATTTATGAACTCCTAGCATCTCTAAGATTTGGACATTTTGGATATCTTAGATGGCATCTCTAAAATCCATCTCCTTATCATCGTTGTCGTACCCGTAATATATCTTTTACCTTTATCTCATATGAAGCCCTTTATGAACATAGACTCATAATTTTCCGGAATGTAAGAAAGTCATGGAAAAATCGGAGAATTCATGCCATGGAGTCATGCCTTAGAAAGAAGGGACTAGCCTTACATACCTTTTCGCTTAGCTACTCTATCACTTGAACGTTCTCCTCCAATGTTCTCGTTTCTACCTTCAAGAGAGTTTGTACTGACATTAGATAATCGACCACTTAAGCATACTTGATTAGAGCTAGAGAAAATTGGGCAGGATTTCCTTTGTTTTTACAACTTTCTCCATATCATATATCAACTCCCAAACGTTTGTAATAACGTTCATGATATCATAAGCAAAAATCTTCATTCACCTACATTATTCACATTCCCCAATTTCACTTCAAATCATCCATAACCATGGTCATAATACACTATCACATTCACTCATATGTAATGTTTATCCGATATTCTTAATGTCATTTATAACATATTTATAATCACAACTGTTAGACCCCGTATTTTATACGTCGAGTTATTCGCGAAGGAATCGACGTGAGATAGAAACCTCAGATTTTTAATTTCTAAACTAGAACTAATCGGTTATAAATTTTACTTAGTATGAAAATGTTATTGGAGATTAGGAATTTCTTAGTTGTGGTGTTAAGTAAAAATTTGTGACAACAATGAAAAAGGAACACCAACGTGCCAAGGTAAAAGGATGACTCAAAGTCATCTAAAATAAGGCTAATGGAAGACATACAAATGTGCAATTACATGTTGATTCATCCACTACATTTTCGATATATTGTGGACAACTAAAATACACTTCATAACCAAGTGTATATTCGGCCAAGGGCTGAAAATTGGAGGAGAAAAAGTTGAAGCATGCAATTGAATATTTAAGCATCCACTACTTTATGAAAGTATACCTTATTTTATGAACACATAACATGGTGGAGGGATCATTTCACATTAAATATTGATCATTCATCTTGGCATGATTACAATGGAAAAATATTGGTGTATGAATCATTCACCACACATACAATTGTCTTGTAAACAATTGAAAAGAAAGAAGAAAGGACAAACAAGAAGGCGAGGCTTGGCCACACTTGGCCGAAAGTTTTAGAAACAAAAAAAAAAATGGAATTTTAAGTGTAAAGTTAATGGAGTGACTCATGCCATGAGTGGAGCATGTGAACAAATTGTAGGCATCAAATTTGAACCAAATAATGACCAAGAAATCAGCCATCACAATTCATTTCAACTACACAACACAAAGAAAGAAAACCTAAACCTAGAGAGAGAGACTCTCGGCAACCTTGGCTGATTTTTGAGCTCTTTGAGTCTTGATCCAAAAGTTATTTTCCAAGGTGTTTCAACCCTTTATAAGGTCCCTAGAACGTGAAGATAGTCTTTGGAGCAGCAAGAACCATTTTCTTCTCAATTCACAAACTCTAGCCAAGTTGAGAAGTCGGATTGTCAAGGTAAGATCTAACTTCCTTTTTCATGTATTAAGGGTGATGTAGATGTGTAGATATAAGTTGTATGCATGAAATAATGTGTGTTGATGTTGGAACATGATAGTATCCATGAGGTTATATGTGTTGATGTTGAAGTATGGTTGCAACTTGATAAACATGAATTGCATGCATAAAATCATGAACGTTGGTGTTGGAATGTTGTTGTGGCCGTGGGGACTGTTTTGGTGGCATTGACGGACTGATTTTATTTAGTAATTATGGTTGTTACTATCATAGATCTCATGGTAAAAATAATGAAAATAATTGGAAGGTTAAAGGTGAAGTTGTGTTAGTATGAAAATAATTGAATCTATGATTTTATGTGAGTGATGTTGAAGCTTGTTGAAACCGTGTGTGGACTGTTTTGTGAGGAAGCTATTGAACTGTTTTTACTTGATATTTTGATTGTTATTATCATGAATTTTATGATGGAAATGAAGGTGTTTAATGGTTGGAGTTGAAACTAAAGTCGTTTGTGAATGTTCTAAGGATTATAGAAATGACGATGTAGCTTAGTTGCGTATGAATTGATGTTGTACTTGTCGTGTGGATAGCTGGACATAACCTACTGAAATTATATGAAAATAAGACATGAAATAATGTGTAAGAATCATATGTGGTTTGCTTAGTATGTTCGTAAACGTTTGCAAGAATTCCGAGCATTGTTTAGGGACTGTTTTGGACATATTGTTGGACTGTTTTGGATGTGTTGTTGGTAGGGATTGTTTTGGACTTGTTGTTTTCATTAAGTTGGAAAAACTAATTATAGTTAAGAGTATACATCATGTTGTCATAGTGGTTGGACTGTTATAGAATCGCTTCGACGAAATAATATGACTATAGACTAACAAGAATAAATTGGATGTGTCATAATCGCATGTACACTATTATCTAGTGTTGTAAGGTACGGGCTGTTTTGACACGTTGTTGTTATTGAACTTGGAAGATTAATGATAAATAATATTATGCATTGTGTGGTATGTTGGATGGGCCGTTATAAGTTGTTACATGCAAACGTTAAGGCTACGAACTATTAGAAGTAACTTGAGAATGTAGTAGCCGTATGTGAATCATTATTGCATGTTGTGAATGTGGGCTGTTTGGAATATTGTGTGGGCTGTCCGAAATGATATTGAACATAAAATTATTGATGTTGGGCTGGTTGTATGTACTTGGTTTGGATACCAGAGCAAACGTCGCCTAAACATCTAGAAAGGAGTTACTAACGTTAGAATACGTTTTGAATCACCCCGTAACTTAAACGTAGTTGTTGGCATCTTAACATAGGTTGAAGTATTATTGGGCAGCGAATACATATTGTGTGACGAATAAGCGCTAAAGGTATGTGAAGCTAACCCTTCTTTCTTTTTGGCATGATCGTTGTGAAATGAATATACGATATATATATATATATATATATATATATATATATATATATATATATATATATATATATATATATACGATTCCAAAGGAGTTCCTACTCCTAGAGCCTCTAGGATGGCTATTGATCTTGATTCCAATAACTTATGTTTTGATATATTTATTGATATGTACATATGATTCAAGTTCCATTTTGATATAATCCACAGGGACATCCGAAAGGTATATGATATGACTATTATTTGAAATTGCGAACGATGGTTCGTGTTGACTATTCTATTGAGTCCTTAAAAATGTTTTGAATTGCATGTAGTTTCTCACTACTCTGCTCATGCATATCTTAATATATCTTTCACCGAGTCCCGGCCGGGTATGTTATCGCGCATACTTCCACTGTATTGTTCGCCACTGTATTGTTCGCCGAGTCCCCCATTAAAGGGCCGGGTACAATATATATATATATATATTCTGGAGTTATGCTGTGCTATGGTGTTATGCTGTGTTATGAAGTTATGTTGTGTTACGGAGTTATGCTGTGTCATGGCGCCAGAGACGGGGTGGCGACCATGTTCACCGAGTCCCATAATGGGGTCGGATATGATATATGATATTGGCATACATGATTTATGTTTCGAAAGCAAGTACTTGGTATTCTGGTTATTGTACTCATTTTTTGTACTTCTTATTTCAATTATGATCCCGTTTACTGTGTTTCATGCTTTACATGCTCGGTACATATTCCGTACTGACCCCCTTTCTTCGGGGGGCTGCGTTTCATGCCCGCAGGTGCAGATACTCGCTTTGGTGATCCGACAGCTTAGGATTCCCCTTCTGCTATTTTGGAGAGCTCCGTTGTTCCGGAGTCCAGATTTTGGTACAAATCCTTCTTGGATATATATATATATATATATATATATATATATATATGCATATGTTGACTAAGGGTACGACGGGGCCCTGTCCCGTCATATGTTACGTTACTGTTGATACTCTTAGAGGTCTGTGGACATATGTGTGGGTTTTGTATGGGTTTTGTTCAGCTGTGTCTATACGATGTGCTGTGATATGATGTTCGTATATGATGGCGGTCTTGTCGGCTTGCATATGATATTATTATATGATGGCAGCCTTGTCGGCTTGCATTTATATGAATATTTATGTGACAGTTCTGAGACCATGGTTTGGTCGTTATAAGATCCATATTGAGTTTGATGTGAAATGAACATATAGCTAAAGAGTATGTATACGGGTGTCCATGTCGGGCACCAGTCACGGCTTACGGGGTTGGGTCGTGACAAAAGTGGTATCAGAGCGGTTTATCCTCGGAGTTTCTACAGACCGTGTCTAGTAGAGTCTTGTTTATCGGTGTGTTGTGCACCACATCTATAAACAGGAAGCTACAGGAACATTTGGTTTGTTACCTTTCTTTCATATCTGAGATCGTGCGATAGAGCCCAATCCATAGGAAATGAAATTCCTTATACTAACCCATGATTTCAGCTGATGAACGGCATCGACAGAAGAAAGTGACTGATGATATTAGAAGTTACAAAGTACGTAGGTAAGCAAAGGAACGAAATATATATGTCGAGTAAGGTATGGAAGAACGATTGAAATGTAAAATTGAAAATTTAAAGAGAAAGTAAATAGGAAAGTATAACAGGTGCAGTTTGAGTTGGGCATACGAGGTATGTTCATCATTTTCATATTGTTGTTGATATTGGGAGCCCTGTGTGGCTATGATACGATATGATATATATATATATATATATATATATATATATATATATATGTTGGCCTTGTGAGGCATTGTTGGTATTTCCTGCGTGCAGGTTTGAGATAATAAGAAATACAGAGGAAACTCTGCCAAAACTTTCCTAGAAATAAAAAGAGAATGAGATGTAGGTTTGTAATACGTCCTGAAAGGTTCTGTCAGTAGTAATGACAGTATTTGACTAAGCTGCGAGTACGGCTGACCTCGAGAAATAAGGTAATTACTGAATAGATGGTAATAGTAATTATGAGGTCAAGATAAATATGGTAAAAAGGAAATGTTAAGATAATTTAGAAAAGGCTGGAGAATTTTAAAAGAGTGTTATGTTGAGATATCAACTGAATTGATCAGTAGGGATAAATTACGATGATTCTATAGTTAAAAGGAGTAATAGTATGATTGATACAAGAGTACGGAGGAGGAAGAATTGTGACGAATACGAATATATTGATAAGACAGCTTGTGAGGTATTAAGGGTAAGGTTGACCAGAAAGGGTAAAAGGTTAAGAAGTGTTACACTATAGGATTGGTTACGAATAGGTTATTATGCGAGATTGTTATGAAAATGAGTAAACCCTAGCGAGGAAGTAACTAAAAGATATGACGTGATCTATGTGACTAAAGTATAAAGGCGAGCTATAAAACGAATAAGAAAGACTTATAAAGTCTTATAGGGAAAGTTCAGAGTAGAGATTATGTGATAACGAAAGTGAAAGTGAGCACAAGGAAAGAAGGAGTTAATTAAAAGAAGGAAATAAGAAGAAAGTGAGATAACAGTGCAATAATAAGTTATGACATCTGTAGCCGAGAATACGAGTAATATAAGTGACGGAACTGTGAAAGACCAAACTATAGAAAGGAGAGCAACGAGGTAGAATGAGTGCTAGAAAATGACTAGGATGATAAGAACACATAGGGATGAACAAAATACGTTTTGAAAAAGAGAAAGAGATTATGCAGAGAATATAGAGGTAGCATGAGATTCCTCGCGCACAGAATAAAAGATGGACATGGACTGGAGAAATGGTAAGGGAATACAAAAGGAAACACCCAAGATAGATGTAGTTAATTGAGTACGAGCATAAAATAAAAGGGAAATATATAGATACGAACTTAAAGGTGTAGTACGACGACAAGGTGATAAGATAAACCATTATTAAGACGAACTTGGTGTGATTCTGAGTAAGTCAGAAGTCAGTGTTGGGTAAGCAACAAGGGTAAAAGAGCATAAGGCATAAAAGGAGTACTGCGTGTATATGACTTCACCTCGGAAATAGTGGAATCCTTAACGGACAAGAACTGAAAGAACTGAAGGAGCAACTGAAAGATTTATTAGAAAAGGGCTTCATAAGGCCCAGTACATCACCTTGGGGAGCACCGGTATTATTTGTAAGGAAGAAGGATGGGTCGCTGCGGATGTGTATTGATTATAGGCAGCTGAATAAAGTAACAATAAAGAACAGGTATCCCCTCCCCAGGATCGATGGTTTATTCGACCAGTTGCAGGGTGCTAAGTGCTTCTCGATGATTGACTTGCGGTCAGGTTATCACCAGGTGCGGGTAAAGGAGGCAGGCATTTCAAAGACTGCATTCAGGACCCGATACGGGTATTACGAATTTAGAGTGATGTCCTTTGGATTGACCAATGCTCCAGCGGTATTTATGGATCTGATGAACAGAGTGTTCAAGCCATTTCTTGAACTGTTCGTAATTGTATTCGTTGATGATATTCTGGTCTATTCACGATCAAAAGAGGAGCATGCAGATCATTTGAGAACGGTACTTGGGGTGCTTCAGCACCAGAAATTGTATGCTAAGTTCTCTAAATGTGAATTCTGGTTGACTTCAGCAGCATTCTTGGGGCATATTATTGGAGCTGACGGCGTTCAGGTAGATACGCAGAAGATTGAGGCGGTGAAGACTTGGCCTAGACCTACGACACCTACTGAAGTACGCAGCTTTCTAGGGCTAGCAGGGTATTACAGAAGGTTCGTAGAGAAGTTTGCCTCAATATCAACGCCTTTAACGAGGCTAACCCAGAAGGCAGCTAACTTCCAGTGGACCGACGCTTGTGAGCGGAGTTTCAGTTGCTGAAAGATAAGTTGACTACGGCCCCAGTTCTAACTCTTCCTGAGGGACCGGATGGCTATGTCATTTATTGTGATGCTTCCGGTGTTGGAATAGGTTGTGTGTTGATGCAGCATGGCAAAGTTATAGCCTATGCCTCCCGACAGCTCAGAAAGAACGAAAGAAATTATCCCACCCATGATCTGGAGTTAGCAGCGGTGATTCATGCTCTAAAAATATGGAGACATTATTTATATGGTGTGCATGTTGACCTTTATACAGATCATAAGAGTCTCCAATACATCTTTAAGCAGAAGGAGCTGAATCTGCGGCAGAGGCGGTGGCTAGAGTTGCTGAAGGACTATGATGTTGACATTCTATACCACCCAGGGAAAGCAAATGTGGTAGCAGATGCACTTAGCCGTCGATCTATGGGCAGTTTGGCAGACGTACAACTAGTGCGGAAGGAGATAGTCCGTGAGATTCACCAGTTAGCTAATTTGGGAGTCCGTTTGGTTGATTCTGAAAATGGCAGGATTTCTATTCGGGGAGTTGCTGAGTCTTCTATCATAGAAGAGATAAAGAGACACCAGTACGAGGACCCTATTCTTGTACGTCATAGGGATGCAGCTCTTCAAAAGGAAGAGACCCCATTTAAGGTTGCACCTGACGGAGTGCTACGATACCAAGGTAGATTATGTGTACCTGAGGTTGCAGGGCTACGACAACAGGTGATGGGAGAGGCACAGTGTGCCCGTTATTCTATTCATCCAGGGTCAACGAAGATGTATCATGACCTCAGATGCTTGTATTGGTGGGATGGCATGAAGAAGGATATAGCAGAGTTTGTTGCTCAGTGTCTGAATTGCTAGCAGGTTAAGGTCGAGCACCAGAAGCCTGGAGGATTATTACAGGAGATGGAGATTCCGACCTGGAAGTGGGAGGTGATTAATATGGACTTCGTCATAGGTTTACCTCGCACTCTGCGAAAATATGACTCTGTTTGGGTCATCGTTGATAGGTTGACAAAGTCAGCCCATTTCCTTCCAGTCAGGATACATATTCAGCTGAGGATTAAGCCAGGTTGTACCTTAAGGAGATAGTGAGACTTCACGGGGTTCCCACAACTATTATTTCTGATAGAGGATCCCAGTTCACAGCTAACGTCTGGAGATGCTTCCAGGAGGGATTGGGGACACAAGTGAGTCTCAGCACAGCGTTTCACCCTCAGACTAACGGACAGGCCGAGCGTACTATTCAGACACTACAAGACATGTTACGGGCCTGTGTTATGGATTTTCGGGATAGCTGGGATGATCATTTGCCACTTATTGAGTTCGCCTATAATAACAGCTACCATTCGAGTATCCAGATGGCACCGTATGAGGCCTTGTATGGGAGGAAGTGCAGATCACCTATTGGGTGGTTTGATGTTGGCGAGACCAAGTTGATAGGCCCAGATATGATTCAGCAGGCTGTTGATAAAGTGAAGCTTATCCAGGAAATATTACTGGCAGCCCAGAGTCGGCAGAAATCATATGCAGATAATCGGCGTCGACACTTAGAATTTGAGGTTGGTGACTGGGTATTCCTGAAAGTGTCACCCATGAAAGGTGTTGTGAGATTTGGCAGGAAAGGGAAGCTAAGCCCGAGATATATTGGACCTTATCAGATTGTCCGTAGAGTAGGCCAGGTTGCCTACGAGTTAGACCTACCGGCTGATTTGGAAGCAGTGCATCCAGTCTTTCACGTGTCAATGCTTCGCAAATGTATAGGTGATCCTTCCAGAGTATTCCCCGTAGATGATGTCCAAGTGACAGGAATTTTCCTATGAGGAGCAGCCTATAGCCATACTTCATCGACAGATTAGGAAGTTACGAACTAAGGACGTGGCTTCCGTCAAAGTATTATGGTGAAACAACAACAGGGAAGAGATGACTTGGGAAGCCGAGGAGGAGATGAAAGACAAGTATCCTTACTTGTTCTCTACGCCTATAGGTAACTGCAACTCCTCACTTCATTATATTGATTGTCCGATAAGACTATATGTTATGACGATAAGGGAAGCCTTTCCCAAAATTCTTATAGAATGTCACGGGACCAATTCAACATTCGAGGACGAATGTTCTAAAGGGGGGGGGGGGAGAATGTTAGACCCTGTATTTTATACGTCGAGTTATTCGCGAAGGAATCGACGTGAGATAGAAACCTCGGATTTTTAATTTCTAAACTAGAACTAATCGGTTATAAGTTTTACATAGTATAAAAATGTTATTGGAGATTAGGAATTTCTTAATTGTGGTGTTAAGTAAATATTTGTGACAACAATGAACTAAGAAGGAACACCAACGTGCCAAGGTAAAAGGATGACTCAAAGTCATCTAAAATAAGGCTAATGGAAGACATACAAATATGCAATTAAATGTTGATTCATCCACTACATTTTCAATATATTGTGGACAACTAAAATACACTTCATAACCAAGTGTATATTCGGCCAAGGGCTGAAAATTGGAGGAGAAAAAGTTGAAGCATGCAATTGAATATTTAAGCATCCACTACTTTATGAAAGTATACATTATTTTATGAAGACATAACATGGTGGAGGGATCATTTCACATTAAACATTGATCATTCATCTTGGCATGATTACAATGGACAAAGATTGGTGTATGAATCATTCACCACACATACAGTTGTCTTGTAAACAATTGAAAAGAAAGAAGAAAGGAGAAACAAGAAGGTGAGGCTCAGCCACACTTGGCCGAAAGTTGTAGAAAAACAAATGGAATTTTAAGTGTAAAGTTAATGGAGTGACTCATGCCATGAGTGGAGCATGTGACCAATAAATCATCCATCACGATTCATTTCAACTACACAACACAAAGAAAGAAAACCTAAACCTAGAGAGAGAGACTGTCGGCCACCTTGGCTGATTTTTGAGCTCTTTGAGTCTTGATCCAAAAATTATTTTCCAAGGTGTTTCAACCCTTTAGAATGTCCCTAGAACGTGAAGATAGTCTTTGGAGCAACAAGAACCATTTTCATCTCAATTCACAAACTCTAGCCAAGTTGAGAAGTCGGATTGTCAAGGTAAGATCTAACTTCCTTTTTCATGTATTAAGGGTGATGTAGATGTGTAGCTATAAGTTGTATACATGCAATAATGTGTGTTGATGTTGGAACATGATAGTAGCCATGAGGTTATATGTGTTGATGTTGAAGTATGGTTGCAACTTGATAAACATGAATTGCATGCATAAAATCATGAACGTTGGTGTTGGAATGTTGTTGTGGCCATGGGGACTGTTTTGGTGGCATTGATGGACTGATTTTCTTCAGTAATTATGGTTGTTACTATCATAGATCTCATGGTAAAAAGAATGAAAAGAATTGGAAGGTTAAAGGTGAAGTTGTGTTAGTATGAAAATAATTGAATCTATGATTTTATGTGAGTGATGTTGAAGCATGTTGAAACCGTGTGTGGACTGTTTTGTGAGGAAGTTAGTGAACTGTTTTTACTTGATATTTTGATTGTTATTATCATGAATTTTATGATGGAAATGAAGGTGTTTAATGGTTGGAGTTGAAACTAAAGTCGTTTGTGAATGTTCTAAGGATTATAGAAATGACGATGTAGCTTAGTTGCATATGAATTGATGTTGTACTTGTCGTGTGGATAGCTGGTCATAACCTACTGAAATTATATGAAAATAAGACATGAAATAATGTGTAAGAATCATATGTGGTTTGCTTAGTATGTTCGTAAACGTTAGCAAGAATTCCGAGCATTGTTTAGGGACTGTTTTGGACATATTGTTGGACTGTTTTGGATGTGTTGTTGGTAGGGACTGTTTTGGACTTGTTGTTTTCATTAAGTTGGAAAAACTAATTATAGTTAAGATTATACATCATGTTTTCATAGTGGTTGGACTGTTATAGAATCGCTTCGACGAAATAATATGACTATAGACTAACAAGAATAAATTGGATGTGTCATGATCGCATGTACACTATTATCTAGTGTTGTAAGGTACGGGCTGTTTTGACACGTTGTTGTTATTGAACTTGGAAGATTAATGATAATTAAGATTATTCATTGTGTGGTATGTTGGATGGGCCGTTATAAGTTGTTACATGCAAATGTTAAGGCTACGAACTATTAGAAGTAACTTGAGAATGTAGTAGCCGTATGTGAATCGTTATTGCATGTTGTGAATGTGGGCTGTTTGGAATATTGTGTGGGCTGTCCGGAATGATATTGAACATATAAATATTGATGTTGGGCTGGTTGTATATACTTGGTTTGGATACAAGAGCAAACGTCGCCTAAACATCTAGAAAGGAGTTACTAACGTTAGAATACGTTTTCAATCTCCCCGTAACTTAAACGTAGTTGTTGGCATCTTAACATAGGTTGAAGTATTATTGGGCAGCGTATACATATTGTGTGACGAATAAGCGGTAAAGGTATGTGAAGCTAACCCTTCTTTCTTTTTTGCATGATCGTTGTGAAATGAATATACGATATATATATATACGATTCCAAAGGAATTCCTACTCCTAGAGCCATTAGGATGACTATTGATCTTGATTCCCATAACTTATGTTTTGATATATATATTGATATGTACATATGATTCAAGTTCCATTTTGATATAATCCACAGGGACATCCGAAAGGTATATGATATGACTATTATTTGAAATTGCGAACGATGGTTCGTGTTGACTATTCTATTGACTCCTTAAAAATGTTTTGAATTTCATATAGTTTCTCACTACTCTGCTCGTGCATATATTAATATATCTTTCACCGAGTCCCAGCAGGGTATGTTATCGTGCACACTTCCACTGTATTGTTCGCCGAGTCCCTTATTAAAGGGCCTGGTACAATATATATATATATATATATATATATATATATATATATATATATATATATATATATATATATATATATATATATATATATATATATATATATATATATATTCTGGAGTTATGCTGTGTTATGGTGTTATGCTGTGTTATGAAGTTATGTTGTGTTACGGAGTTATGCTGTGTTATGGAGTTATGCTGTGTCATGGCGCCAGAGACGGGGTGACGGCCATGTTCACCGAGTCCCATAATGGGGCCGGATATGATATATGATATTGCCATACATGATTTATGTTTCGAAAGCAAATACTTGGTATTCTGGTTATTGTACTCATTTTTTGTACTTCTTATTTCAATTGTGATCCCGTTTACTGTGTTTCATGCTTTACATGCTCGGTACATATTCCGTACTGACCGCCTTTCTTCGGGGGGCTGCGTTTCATGCCCGCAGGTGCAGATACTCGCTTTGGTGATCCGACAGCTTAGGATTCCCCTTCTGCTATTTTGGAGAGCTCCGTTGTTCCGGAGTCCAGATTTGGTACAAATCCTTCTCGGATATATATATATATATATATATATATATATATATATATATATATATATATATTTATATGCATATGTTGACTAAGGGTACGACGGGGCCCTGTCCCGTCATATGTTACGTTACTGTTGATACTCTTAGAGGTCTGTGGACATATGTGTGGGTTGTGTATGGGTTCTGTTCAGCTGTGTCTATACGATGTGCTGTGGTATGATGTTCGTATATGATGGCGGCCTTGTCGGCTTGCATATGATATTATTATATGATGGCAGCCTTGTCGGCTTGCATTTATATGAATATTTATGTGACAGTTCTGAGACCATGGTTTGGTCGTTATAAGATCCATATTGAGTTTGATGTGAAATGAACATATAGCTAAAGAGTATGTATACGGGTGTCCATGTCGGGCACCAGTCACGGCTTACGGGGTTGGGTCGTGACAACAACATATCATGAATCATGATTCATTCTAAGCTACTACTTAAAAATGTCATTATCTTCATATATATGACCCATCTTCTACTTCCTTTCATAATCCAAGTCTTTCAACCTCTCAATCCTTTAAACAACATGGAATGATCATAAAACTTACCTTTGATAGCGTAGGAATGAACTTTGGGTGGAAACACTTCACTTGAACAAAACTGTAGTTCCACTTCCAATGAGATTTCTTGTCTTGGATGAACCCTAAT
This sequence comes from Lycium barbarum, assembly GCF_019175385.1. NCBI lineage: Eukaryota > Viridiplantae > Streptophyta > Magnoliopsida > Solanales > Solanaceae > Lycium > Lycium barbarum. Next base: position 60,028,807 of record NC_083340.1, read on the forward strand.
GAGTTTCTTGCATTTGATTCTCTTGGTTTGATGAAGTTGAACCTTAGTTTCACTTGAATTCTTGTGGGGGAAATGTGAAGAGTGTTCTAGAGAGTTTTTGAGAGACTGGGAGTGAAAAATGAAATGAAACTAAATGAACTTGGGTCCCTTTTTTATTAACTTAAATCTGTCCCGATTCGGTTTCACGGATTAACATACGGTCCGTATAATTTATATGGACCGTATGTGTGACCGTATGATTGGTCCAGTGAAGGTTGCAATTCTAGGCCGATTATATGGCCTAACATATGGCCAGTATAATTTATACAGCCTAACATACGGCCAGTATCTTTTATATGGTCGGTATAGTGGACCGTATAATCCACAGTTTCCTGAAACTTGTTCTCGTCGACTCGTTTGGTGTCCAATCCTTATGGAACCTTCTTAACACTTGTTTAACACTTCATTAACAATCTAAGGGACGTTATAAATCCTCTCCAAGATATCATTAATTCATCATTACTTGGTACTTTGTAAATATTTCCCGATACATACCGTATACCTCGCCTTTCTTGATGAACTTTCTTCTCTTACATCGAATGTCTTTGAAATCTCAATTAGGATCATTAAATTTTTTTTATTACTTATAGAAACATCGTATATTTCGTGCCTTTCGTTCGTCCATTCACTGTACAAAAACATGAAATTTTTCGAGGTGTAACAAATCTATTGTAAAGCCATGCAAGATCCACTACTACAAATACTACAAGTCTGAATATGAATATAAGTCTAAATATGGAATATCAAAAATAAGACAAGTAACTAAGAAGAGACATCTGGGCAGCGAATCCATCTAAGTGCTCACACTAGAATGCTCGTCAAACAGCCTCGAGACTCAGCCACGAAGCACAGAAGTCGATCCAGTCATAAACTCTGCACTCAAAAAGAATACAACAAGGTAGAATTAGTACAACAACACGTACTGATTTGGCATCATAGGCGGACAATAGTTAGAAAATCATATATAAAAGAAAGAGACTGAAAAGGTAGGCATGCTCACAATCAGATAAAACTCAACACAGTCCAACTATTGAATCATGTACCAAATCACCAGTCAAGTAAATCACCTCCAATTCCACTATAAGTCCGAAAAACTAACTCAAGAGCCACTATCTAGTACACGTATCATCAAAGATCAACCAGAAGCCCAATAAAATTCCATAAGTAAATATGAGATGAATGCAATGCAAATGTAATGATACACACATGCTTCGGGCGGAATATCTCGTCGCCTCGACAGTCATGACCCATGGGGGACCACTAAGTCCATGTACCTGCTGCGGAACGCATAGTCCGATCTAATAGTCGGTCTTGCGGAACGTGCAACCCGATCCCAGTCAGTGTTGCGGTACGTGCAACCCGATCCAAGTAAGTGTTGCGGCGCGCAACCCGATCCCAAAATTTGGGTATGAACCCTAATTCTTCCATCCTCAAATTAACCACTAATAATGGAAGAAATAAGCTTAAAAACAAGGAATTCAACAAATTAGATGGTTATACTAGTCAATTTTACCACCAATTTCCATTTTAGAAGCCTAAACCCATTTCAAGAATTTCAACACAAGACTCATATTCTCTATTTAAATTCTACTGATTCTAAGCATGAAACAGGGATCTAGAGAGGTAAATGATGAAGGCTAAGGTCATAGATCTTACCTCAAAGAAGATTCAATCCACAAATTGCTCTATTCTCCCAAAGAGTGCTTAGAAAAGGGATGAGAAGAAGTGATAGGGTTTTTACTAAAGAAAAGAATAAAATTCTCCCCGACATTGGCTACGGCGGTCAGAGGAACTGCCATAGCGCACACGCTATGGCGCCACAAGGCCTGCTACGACGGCCATCCCTAAAACCCACAAGCCACTGTAGCTGCAAGGACACCGCAACTGCGAGCTCGCCACGGCGGTTGGCATGATCGCTATGGCGGCTCGTCACCAAACAACAGGACCGCTATGGCCGTCTATCCAGCGCTATAGCGGGACCGCTATGGAGTTTTATAGCCGCTGCAACGCATATACCAGATATTAGAAAGTTCTAATTTTGACCAATCTCAACCTGAAATCCGACTATCACCCGAGGCCCCACATATACAAAATAAATATGACTACACACATTAAAATGAGTTTCGAACTCACCCGTGGCCTCAGATTTCCCAACAGATGTCTATTTGACCAACTCAACCCCCAATGGCCTAAAGCCAAGTTTTCGACTTAAGTTCCAAAACAATCCCAAGTGCATCGGGAACCGAAACGAATACACTACCAAGTCATAAATTACTATCCGGACCTCTCAGAATTGACGAAATTTCAATAAAGGTCTATTTACCCAAATGTCAACTTTAGGTCAAACGAATTCTACTTTAAGGCTCAAACCTCCTAAAGTCACACCAAAACCCGCCCGAAGACCTCGGGAAAGGGTCAACAGGGGTAAAAGGGTCATTAGCACTATAACGATCAATCGGGTCAGTACATCTATAATGTCTTATTGTTATGTTTCATGTCTACCTAACGTACTCGCTACAATCTTTCTGTACTGACGTCCCTTGGACAGGAGCGCTGTATTTGTTTATTGTCATATTTTAGGTTAGGGTATACTGACTAGCAAGCATGCATTCTAGATGGTACAAATGTGCAGTGAGATCGTGTAAGCTCCACTTCTTCTTGGAGTTAAGTCAGCCTTGTACTTATTTGTATAGATATTATAGGTAGGTTGAGGCCCTGTCCCGACTATATTATGTCAGTCAGATGTTCTTAGAGGCCTCACAGACATCTGTGGTCTGGTTTACTCATGTACCGATTTTATGTTCAGTTATACAGACAGAGTATCTTTTAGTTCATGCTAATAAAGTTACTTATTTACTACGTCATATAGACTATTACAGTTTCTCAGTAGCTGCCTATAGTATGTATGTAGAATGTAGTCCGTCCCGAAAGGGAAAAATTGGAAGTTCAACCAAAAATTAGTCTACCCATGGTCTATGGAATCTAAGTACCAAAAATGAACTAGATCCGACTTCAAATCGTTGATCAATCGAAGAATTTCTTATATTCAACTTAGGGTTCCTAATCCCAATTTCAAATCCCAAATCATGATTTCCAAGATGAAATTCTATAATAATCAAATATAGAACGAGAAATAGGGGATTAAAAGCTTACTCACGCGAAGAATCCTGCAAAATCCCTTAAAAATCTCCCTAAGATGAGGTCTCAAGCTCCAAATATGAGGCGAAAACGTTTAACCTCGAAATAGGGAAAAAGATATAAATCTGGCCAGTGATCCCGTGCATATGCGGGCTCGTTTTTGCACTCAATTCCTCACACCAACGAGGTTTACTTAAGTGGACCAGGTCCGCAAGTGCGGACTAACAAGCACAGGAGCGGGCCCACTCCTGTGGGCCTTCCTTCGAAAAAGTGGACTCAGCCATCCTAAGCCATTCTTGCCCTGGCTTCCCACCTTGAGCAACTGCGGCCTAAAGCTCGCAGAAGCGAGATACCAGAAACCAGCAACCAAAACATTGTTCCAAACATCGATCCAACACCCGAAACTCATCTGAGACCTCACAGACACAAACCAAACATGCAAACTAGTCCTAAAACATGCAACAAATGTCATTACACACTCAAATCAATCACACAGGATCATCTTTACCCGATATTGACCACTGACAACTCCAAACACTACAAAAGCCACATTTCCAACCAAAGCCCCAAATTACCTCCGAGTCCCTCAGGAATCGAACCAACTACTCAACTAAGTGATAAACGGCATTCCAAACCTAATGGAATCCACAAAACTTCCAAAATGACTCATTTACCCTTGATGTTGACTTTGGTCAACCCATCCCTTAAGGATTTCCAAAAAGTCCTTTTTCTTACCTAAAACTCAACCAAATATCTCGAGAATCGTACCACTCATGCCCACAAGTCAAATATACCATAAAGAAGCTAGGTGAAAGGTAATGTTGGGAAAATTAAGTAAAAATCACACAACAACCTAACGGGTCGTTACATCACCGACTTAAACACAAGTTCCGCCTCAAAAGTAAAGAGAGAAAAAGCACCTGAGTCGAAGAAAAGCTGGGGATAGTGTTATATCCCGCATTTTTGCGAATTCGGAGAATTCGAAATAATTTTGGCTTGAAAGAAATGAGGCCATATTTTGGTTGTAGCCAATATGTGTGTGTTGCTCATGAACGATATTGGTGCAGGAATACGGAGGAAGGCCAAGGGAAAAATTGGAATTTTGAAAATTAGTTTCGGGAATTACAAAATGCGATCTATATGTCATTGGGCTCAAAATAAGTAATGAAAATTAAGGCCCAATTGGAGGGGGTGGCCGGCCCTATGGCCAAAGGCCCAAGTCCATGGAATTATTCCATGTGAAAAATTAATTAAGAGGATAAATATATAGATGATTATCCATAGAAGGTTCAAGACAAAGTAAAACAAAAGAAGATAGAGAGGAGAAATAAAAAGGCCTTCGGCCAAGAGGAGAAAAAGAAGAGAAGAGAAATTTTTTTTCCCCTCAATCTTTGATCCAAAAATCCTAATTTTCTTGTATTTCCATTAAGCTCAAAACCCTCTCCAACATGGTATAATTATTTTGGCAAGGGAACAACTTTAGTGGCAAGTGGAAATCTTGGGAAAAAGGTAAGAATTTCATGTTCTTATCATGTTATGGAAGGTTATATATGTTATAGTATGTAGGAATGAATGAAAAGTATGAAAATTTTGTATGTTGTGGATGTATGAGTGTTGGCTGTGAACATTAAGTGGAAGAGGATCATAAATTAAATTATTTAGTATGTTAATCATGTTGTTGTAGCCTTGTGATGAAAATGGAAGGCTAATGGTTTTAGTTGGCATGAGAAAATTGTTACTAAGTTGTTGTCGGAAAGTGTGTGATTTTATTATAGTCAATGTAACTATGAGAATGAAGTTGAAAGATGCAAATTATGACGATTTTTTATGAAATTGGAAGATGAAAATGTGTTGTGAATGATTATGTGGAAGATTGGAAGTTTTAGGTGAATTATGGTTTCGATGGAATTATGGCATATTTTGTGGAATAATATGGGGCGCTCTCGAATTATATGTGAATGGTCCCGAATCGTATTTATATGGTCTTAAGTAAATTAATGAACATGGAAATGTTGATATTAGTTTAAAATTGTGAAGTTGGAATGGAAGTTGTTGAACTATGTAGAAAAGAATACTATTTATGTCATAATGAGTTTTGTGATGATTGTTGATATTGTTGGTATTGTTAGGTTGTTATTATTGATATATTATGGCCGAGTTAACTCTCGGGGATGTCGAGTTTATAGGGGAAATGCTGCCGAACTTTCGGTAGACAAATATGTACTTAAGTTTGGATTCTTAAAAGCTTGAAATTCATATTTGGTAATTGTGACCAAGTGTAGATTTTGGAGCAAACGGGATTTGAGTTTGGGAAAGCGTAAGAAGGGCGAAAGGTATGTAAAGCTCACCCTTTCCTTCTTTTGGCATGTCCTATGTATATTAGGTCAAGACTTGAGCCTCGGGAACAATTCTGTCCATCGAAACCCGAGTTTGATTTTGAATACTATTCGTTCAATGTAATTGAACTATAATTCTTATGTTTTGTGGGAAAAGTGTCTAAACATCCATAACTTCCACAAGCGTATTCGGATTGCTTTGAAACTTTCTTGGATGACTCCATAGAGTCCAATGTTTGTAATTTATATCCGCCACCTCGACTTGACCCGAGGTGGGCCCACAAGTTCCGAAACTTCCTTCGCTTGTCTAACTTGAGCTATTCTTGTATGATATAAAAGTAAGTATTCTGATATTCTGGATAAGCTACTTACCTTCTGTATTTTTCCTGATATACGATTCTTGTGTGATGCATGATTCTGGCATGTGTGACTTATGTTTGGAAAGTAATAAAGTTGGCACTTGTATTATTGTGCGCACTGTGTGGTATTGACCGCTGGACCCCTGACCGCGGTGTGTGCGACATTGACCGCTGGACCCCTGACCGCGGTATGCCGCACTATGTGATGTTGACCGCTGGACCCCTGACCGCGGTATCTGCGACATTGACCGCTGGACCCCTGACCGCGATATGTCGGGTTTGGGATGCTAACCGCTGGACACTTGGTCGCGGTATGTGTGATAGTGACTGCTGGACTATTGGTCGCGGTAATGGTGTGTTTGATTTTCTGTGTGTATGAGACGGAAATGTTTTTGAAAGGAAAGCAAAGTATTTTGGAATTTTGATTGCCGTATTTGTCTTCCAGAACCTTTTATGTATGATTTGTACGCCAGATGCAACAATTTGGTATTTTGGCTATTGTGCTCACCTTCTGTACATTTTACTTCGGTTATATCTTCATTTTCTGTACTTCATGCTTTGCATGCTCAGTACATCTTTCGTACTGACCCGCTTTCTTCGGGGGCTGCGTTTCATGCCCGCAGGTACAGATTCACGTTTTGGTGACCCACCGGCGTAGGATTTCCCTTTTGCGGTTCGGAGTGCTGCCTTTGTTCCGGAGCCGACGTTTTGGGTACATACTCTTTCGATGTATATGTTTATGTTTATTCAGGGTACGGCGGGGCCCTATCCCATCATCTGATTCTGTTGTTCCGTATTAGAGGTCTGTAGACATAGACGTGGGTAATGTACAGTTTTGTTTGGACGCGTTGTGTAAATTGTGTTTGGGCGGCCCATCCGCCGTGGCGGCCTTGTCGGCCGCGTGTATGTATGCTTCGGTACGTTATGTACAGTATGATAGCCTTGTCGGATTCTATGCAGTATATATGGTTGTAGGCACCAGTGTGGAGCCCCGTCTGATATTCATTTATGTACGAGTCGTCTGTATGCTGTATCTGGTAAATGAGCGCGTAGGAGTGCCCAGTCCGGGCACTAGTCACGGCCTACGGGGATGGGTCGTGACAGAAGTGGTATCAGAGCGGTTCGTCTTCGGATTGTCTACAGACCGTGTCTAGTAGAGTCTTGTTTATCGGTGTGTTGTGCACCACATCTATAAACAGGAGGCTACAGGGCATTTAGGGTGTTATCTTTCCTTCTGGTCCTAGATCGTGCGATAGAGCTGTGTTATCAGGATGGTTCTTCCCTGACGAATTGTTATATTTTCAGCGATGCCTCCGAAGAAGGCCACAACCGCCCAGAAGGGCAAGTCTACAGCCGCAGGTGAGACCAGCCGAGCTCAGGTGACTACTAGGGCTCGTGCCCAGATTGAGCCAGATGTTGTGCCTTCGACGGCCAGTTCTGCTACGCCACCAATATCAGAGGGATTTGGAGCAGCCACAGCTGCAGCACAGGGGCGGCTCCACCGCCAGCTCCCGCGGCACCAGTACCTGTACCTCCAGGGCGTAAGAAGGGCGAAAGGATACTCCACTTGTCAGACTCGATCTCCTATGTAGCCTCCTCGATTGGATGATGCTACCATTGAACCTTTACAGAAGCAATCGCCTTTGACCTTAACATCTGAATCTACCTATCTAGAATAGCAATCCGCTCTTCTTCAAATGTCAAGTTCTGATCAAGCAAACACCAAATCACATTGAATCATATGAGGACTATCCAAATAGTACTTTTTGAGCAGCAAAATATGAAACACAGGGTGAACACATGACAAACTAGGAGGCAAAGCCAACTCATAGGGTACCTCACCAATACACCGAACAATCTCAAAAAGACCAATGTACCTAGGGCTGAACTAGCCCTTCTACCCAACCCTCATAACTCCTTTCAAAGGTGAAACCTTTAACAATATTCGCTCACCAACCATGAACTCCAAATCACTAACCTTCTGATCCGCATAACACTTTGCCTACTCTGACCTGTGAGAAGTATCTCTTGAATCAACTTAAAATTATCCAAAGAATCCTGCAACAAGTATGTACCCCAAGGCCTAACCTCAAATGCATTAAACCAACCAACCGGAGATCAACATCTCCTACCATACAACACCTCAAATAGTACCATCCTAATGCTCGAAAAGCAACTTTTGTTGTAAGCAAACTCCAACAAAGGCAGGAACGATCCTAATGACCACCAAAATCAATCACATAGGCCTGTAACATATCCTCACGGACTTGAATATTCCGCTCACACTGACCTTCAGTCTGAGGGTGAAATATTGTACTAAGCTCCGCCCGAGTACCCAACTCTTTCTGCATAAATCGCAAAAAATAAGACGCAAACTGAGTGACTCGATCCGAAATGAAAGAAATGGGCACCCCAAAGAAATGAACTTTATCTCAGATGTAAATTCTAGCCAACGTCTCTGAATTATAAGTAGTTTGAACCGGTACAATGTCAGCTAACTAAGTCAAATGATCCATAATGATTCAAATAGCATCAAATCTCCCCAAAGTCCATGGTAAACCTACCACAAAGTCTATATCAATCTACTCTCATTTCCACCTATGTATAGGTATCCTCTAAGTAATTCCACCAGACATTTGGTGCTCGTATTTCACTTGTTAACAATTAAAACACCGAGACACAAACCCCAAGTGTCCCTCTTCACACTACACCACCAATAATGATATTTGATATCTCGATACATCTTTGTAGCTCCCCAATGAATAGAGTACCTTAAACTATAAGCCTCTTCCATGGTAAATCTAATTAAACTCCCTACTTGGGAAACACATATGTGACCCTTGATCCTCAAAACACCCTATCATCAAGAATTTCCTCTTCGGCCTTTCCCTTGAGCACCTTGTCCCAAATCTTACAAAACTTTGCATCTTCAAATTATTGAGCCCTAATCTGCTCCAATAAAGAAGAGTGTTCCTTCACACAAGATAGAACCTTTGTTGACACCTAATTTTGACCTCCCATAATTTATTTTCATTGCTCAAAGTACGTGAATATTAAATGGGGTAAAATTATATATATATTTTTTAAATCAGAATGATTTTCTGACCTATGCAGATAATATTTTACCCTTATTGTTTGGTAAAATAATTTCCATAATAAACCATTTGGAAATTACTTTACAGCAATTAAAGATGCATTTTACTAATTTCAACCAGGAAATAGTGTAAAATAGATGTGTATTGAATTGTTCAAATTATCATAAATTAATCAGAAAATATTTACCCTATTTTAATTCAAGAAAATAGATTAATTGAAATAAATAACCATTTTTACCCCCAAATTTTATTTTTCTACATAATCAATTTATATGGAAAATTCTCAATTTAATTATAATTAATTTAGATAATTAATTATCGTTATATTTGTAAATTTCTCATTATATGTTTAATTATGGCTACAATTGAAATAATCAATTATTTAGTCAAATAGGGCCAAAATTGAAATAACAAAATTCATGTTCTAATTCAATTAAGGCCATACTTGTAAAACCAATATTTTGTGAAAATCAGTCGTGTTTTTTAATTAATTGATTATTTAGTTTTTATTAAAATTCTTAGTAAATCAATCCCTTTAAATTTCACCTATGCATTTGCATATATATATATATATATATATATATATATATATATATATATATATATATATTTGTGTGTGTGTGTGTGTGTGTGTGTGTTGAAAATTAGGCCAGCTCTTTCTTTTCATAAATGGACCGAGTCTAGCCCAACAAGGGCCAGACTATGCCCAAATCAGCATACAAACAACAACAACATAACACAAACAGATCCTAAGGTCTCATTTGTGTGAAAGGCGGGAGAGAAGGGAGGCAAACCCTAGCGAGGCCACCCCTTCCCCTTCCTCTCTCCTCGTCACGATGGCCAGTTTTGGCAAAGTTTCAAACATGTAAGGCTTTTTTAGAGTTTGGTACAACTAGATCAAGCAAACATTAATTGTTTCACTCCTTCTCACCTAACACCACCTCCAAACACGGTATAAACCTCTGTGTTTTCTTATTTTCTCTTTACTTTTCTACAAATTAACGGTCAACACTACTTTCTCTTTAATTGTTCTTGTTTGTTTGCGGTTTTGAATACCGCGATGCGATTGGTTCATGAAGAACCTTTTGGATTGGGTTTTGTTGGTTGAACTCCGACCATTGATGTCTATTTTTTATTTAATCCCCACCCTACGACATAAGATGTGAGGAGGAAATCCCACCTTTGGGGAATTATCCCACATCAGTGATTAGGGTTTTGGTTTTATGGGGTTTACTATATAAAGGACCCTAAGCTATGTTGAAAAAAAAAGGAGGAGAAAAAATTTGATAACATAATTCTCACACTCGAAATACCTATGTTTTTTTCTGAGGAAATTTGCTTTAAAAAAAAACTTTAAGAGTTTGAGTTAGTTTAAAAAATTTAGAAAGTCTTTTGTGGGTTCTGTGGTTTGAGCATTTGAGGAGTGAACAAGGTCTCCAAGTTCGAATCTCAACCAAGGTTGCACAAAGAAGAGGTAAATTCCCTTTTTATTTTTCTATTTTTTGGCATTTTTTTTAGTCTTGCTCTGTAATTAGCCTAATTTCCTGTTTTTGTATGTTTAAATTTTCTCTGTTGTTTAGTCCAATTTCCTGCTTTGTGTGTTGTTTAAGTTTTCTCCGTGTTTAGTTTAGTCTCCTGCTTTCATGTGTTGTTTCACTTAGTTTTTTTATGTAGTTTGATGCCTATATGTGAAACCTGTCTATTCTTACTCGAATATATAGGTTATAAATGGTGTTTGATTTAATCTTAGATTGGAAGTTTTCTCTTTTGCTTTGGTTTTATGGCTGTCCAGTGCCAATCATGTTTATTTATTAGATTAATCATGTTAGAGTCCATACATTGCCTGATCATCACTAATCCAGGCTAATGACTAGCCAACAAGATTTATGTGCTTAACTAATACTGAATATTTGTGGTTTCTGATCACCATATCTAGATGCTTAATTGATTTAAGGGCTTATAATTTGTGTAAATCAAGTCTAAGTGTTTACTTGTCTCATGACTAATGTGACTTATAAGTTTTATTTTGTTGGTCAAACATAGCAGTATCTTACCTGTTTGGGATTAGCTGGCATCTAGATCATGTTTTGTATGATCTTTTAGGCCAGTTAGTTCATGATTCCTTTCTTTAAAAGAAAGAGAACAGGCTCACATATTTGACAAACTGCATGCGATCACTTAGCTTATGTTTTTTACTCAAAACATAGATCGTTGTAATTAGAGTAATGTCTGTAATAGCTAAGTCATGTTCAACAATGTGAGTTTATAACTTTATTCAAAGATGTCCTATATTCAACGATGTCCCATATGTTCCTATATCCTTTAAAAATGTTGATGAATATTGGATTGCACCATATAAATGTTACACGTCGCACTTTTCAGAGCATGAGCACACCACATATTTCACTGTATTAATGGAGTATCAGAGACGTCTTGTGAAGTTTTGAAAGGTACAAGCCATGGGAAGTATGTAACGATGAAGTAAAGGATGAAGTATGATCTCGTAATTCATAACCGGGAAGGAAAAACTTGGAACCAAAGGACATGGCCCTTACCAAGTATAATTAATGATAAATATCTTGTATGGAATGTTTTGGAAGACTTTAGGATCAAGCAAATCGAAGAAAATAAATTTGTCAAAAATTTAGAAAAAGATTTAGCAGAATTTTGGGTCAACTTCAGAAAGGTATATCTCCTGGTATATCGGGTGTTTTTAGGTGTTTCAAGAGCCTAAAATGAAGTTCGTCGAGTGTAGTTTCCAAAGCAACAAACCATTCGTCAATACGACATCGGATTAGGGAGTTATGGACATTTTAAAATGGACTTCCAGAAGCCTGAGAACCTACGCGGAAATTCTAGAAACTACTTAAAAAGCCTACCAATTTCGGCCCATCAGCCCAAACCGAATTGGACTACTATATATACCCTCTTAAGTCATCTAAATCACCTCATTTTTCACCATTTCTCATCTCCACACTTTTCTAGAACCTCCCACAACATTCATCCAATATTATTACACCAAGATATAGCAAATTTAGGAGTTCCTACATCAAATTAAGCTCGGGTTTGTAATATTAACAACGAATCTCGATGAATCAAAGAAGGGCCATGACTTTGGGGCTCATATTTTCACCAAAACCGAACCTTCTAGACCCTATGAGCTCTCTCCAACACTCCAAACCATTCCAAATCAAATCAAGCAAAGATCAAGCCATAAAATCCTTAACTAGTTCATGGAAGGAGCTTGTTCACACTTCTAATTGAAGTTATGGTGGATAAGGTGAATTGTGTGAGGTGAAGTTCTTCAAGTTATAAGGTATGTTTATCATCTTGTGTTTGATATTAATTCATTTCTTTTGAGGATTTTAATGGTTTAAAGTAAGGGAAAAAATGGCATAAAGATCATAGATAGATATGTTGGTGTTGTTGGCTTATGGATTGATTTTCGAAGGAAGTTTTGGACGGATTTGTATACGTTTGTCATGTAGTATCTTGATTATGTTATGGTTGATGTTGTTAATGATGTTTGGGAGTTGTTTTGGAATTTGGAGGAAGTAAATAATACAGGAGAGATGCTGCCCAAATTTCGGCAGATTCTAAGAGGATTTAATTTGAAGGCTTAAGATAAGCACGTGATGATAAGCCTAATAATAGTATGAATTCTTTTGAATTTATATTTACGAGGTTGGAAGGATAAACGATAAATATTTGAAGTTAAAGCGACTGAAAAGGTATGTTTAGGCTAGTCCCTTTCTTTCTAAAGGCATGATTCTTTTTTTATGAACCCAGACATGTTTTCCATAATATCCTTATTCCCAAAAGCTAGAAGTTCATGATTCTTAGAGTTTCTTATGATGCTAAAGATAAGTATGTTCCATGATGATAATGATGATGATGATGATCCCATTTCTAGAGATTCCAAAGTTTACAGTCTTGATGTTATTATGAGATTATTGAGTTTATTCATGCATTTCTTAATTTTATTTATTGTTGTTGATCTCACCTTATGATAATTGTTCCTTCAAGGTGAGATATAGCGATGATGATTCCTCCATAATATAAATCAGAGGTTACCGACCGTACGTCACTCCAATAGAGTTGTAGCTTTTAATTGGGCTCTCATACATGCTATTTATATTATATATGTATATATGATATGAGAAAAGATGACAACATTATATACGCATATATTATATGTATATGGGGTATGGGAAAAGGGTGATGGCGTTATATATGTATAAACACGTGATCAGTTGGCATATTATGATATCGTCCCGGACGCGGGATATATGGGATAAATGGATCGGGTTGTTCGTTCCTTGGCAACATATATGATGATGATATAATATAGTTATGGATCGGGTTGCATGTTCCGCAACACTATTATGTTATATATGTATGAAAAATGTTTTTTTTAAAAGAAAGCTAAGCATGCATGATATCCGCCTTAAGAGGCAGATGTACAAGCTATCCTTATTTCATGTTATGTTCCATAATTCTTGTTATGTTGTTATTCATACCTTATGTACTCAGTACATTATTCGTACTGATGTCCTTTCTTGTGGATGCTACCTTCATGCCCGCAGGTAGACAGGTAAACAGACCAGATCCTTAGGAGCTTCATCAGTGGAGTTTCAAAAGTGCTCCAGTTGCTTCGAATCTGCAGTTCATTGGTACTACGTTTGTGTATATATATACTTAGGCATGGCGGAGTCCTGCCCCGTCTTCATGAATTCTTGTATTCTATATAGAGGCTTGAAGACACATGTATGTAGCTAGATATTCCATGACACTATCAGTGCATATTGTGGTATAATATTTTGGCAGCCAGGTCAGCTTGTGACAATAAGAACAGTTGTTGATGATTATATAGAGATGTGCCATTATCTTGGGATATATGCCCTGGTAGAGTATGACACCCATGAGATATCTTTGTGGTCCACCTAGAAATGATTATGATGACGTATGTTCAGAGGTGCTCGGTAGGTTAGCTCCGGGTGCCCGTCATGGCCCTCCGGTTGGGTCGTGACAATAAACCAATATGTACATTATGTTTTTTGCTTTTCGAATCTGGGCTGGAAAACACACTAATGCCTTGGCATGTTTTTTTTTTTTTGAAAACTGGTGTTGAGCCCCTTGTTGGCATTCATTTAGGGTCTGCTAAAATATCGAGGCCTCTAATGGGAAGGTGTTTGTTTTTGTTTTCCTCTTTTTTTCTTTCTTTCTTCATAAAAAAAGAGAGAATCTTTGATGTGCGAAGTGGTTGGTTTGACCTTTGTGGTTACTGTAATTTGGCCTGGTTTGAGTTTTTCATGAACCATTTAAACTCCAGTCCCATAAACTCTTTTTCTGGTTTGGTTCAAAGATGATTGGGAAAGTATAATGTTTAATTGAGGTAATCCAAACTTGCCTACTTAACTATTTTAGTTTGGGACCTGTGGTTTTGTTATTGTCTTTCAGTCTGATTTGAGTAAGTGTATAGTCCATATTTTCCATCTTTGGGATTTGGTTATTCATGTAATTGAATAATTAGTTGAGTCCCATAAGCTTGACATACCATTCTGTTTAACATTTGAGTTATCTCAATCTTTTTAGGCTTAATTTATGTTACTCTCTACATTATGAGTGGTATCATGCCAAATGTATACAGAGTATACATAACTTGTATACAAGTTATGTATCCTATGTATATCTTACGAATAACTGCTAAGACATGTTTGTTTATAAGCTTGGGCCAAATATGCACTCCCCGCCCCTCCTTGATTCTGTTGGACTTTGTTTGGTTAAAACCTCTATATTTGAAAGTCCATCATCCTTTTACTATCTGCTCTATATGTTTGTTTGTATTTCTCAAATGGATGAGGGATATACGTGGATATACAAGGCATACTCAAGCTCTAGGCACCTTAGAAGTGTATAGAGGTTATTATACGCAGTATGTATGATGTATATCACTACTACCAACCTGTTAGCATTAATTAACAGTGTACTAGTTCGAGGGAGAGTTTTGGGCCAGTTTCTTTCACATTAATGGTCGGGCCTTCTCTCATAATTAAGTGCAATTCATGGTTGGCCCAGCTGTTTTGTATTCCTGATAAGTGATACTACTTGGGTTAAATTTTCTCCCTTGCTGTCATTTAATTTGGGCCTGACTGTTTGTTGAAAGTGTTACATTTTTAAATTTTGTCATTCGACTGGTTGTATAGTATGTGTAGTATAGCTAGTTTTATGGTAAGCTGTGCATACAAATATTGATACTTGTTTCTTATATACCATAAGTTTAACACATAAATTGAGATGCTTAGTAGCACTCAAGGAATAAGCTTAAGCCTTCCCTGGTGTCTGCCATGCCTGGGGTTCGTAGAAACCCCTTGGATCTTGTGCGGTATCAGGAATAAGAGGGTGAAAGCTTTCATTTTTAGGCTATTTTAGTAACTCCATGGGTGTGTATATCCATGGTATATTGGCTTGAAGTTTTGTATATTTGTATGGCACTTCCTACTTTTTATTTTAAGAGAAATGATCTTATTAGCTTTTTTCTATTTGTTTTCGATGTTTGGGTATGTTTCTATGCTGTCTTGATCTACATAGGCCTTGGGTTACTCGCAAATTTTGGGCCTATTTTTTTTTTTTTTTTTGATGTCCCCAATCTATTTATACTTAATCAGTTTCTTATCCTATTTAATGATGAATGGCCTACCTTATACATATATGTATTACACGAGTCTGATTTTATTTGCCATCTTAACTTGAACGAATCCTAATCCTTATCCCTTTTTAATCTTGCTTGCATGAAATACCTTGGCTTGGGTGACTTCCATTTGCATAAACCCATTGGGCTGACGGCCTAATGACTCATTTTTGATCGAGTCCATAAAAAATATATAGAAAGGGAAGCTAAATTTTTGAAGGCCCAACTATGGGTGAAAATAGTTTATTGGTGGGCTTGGTAGGCCCACCAACCTAAGTTTCTGCCTTTTTTTTCATATCTGTTCATGTATGCGTATTTGTAAAAACTCTTGCAAAATATTGGAACCCTATTCATGTGTATAACCTAGGAAATCAATGTTTACTGCTTTAGGTAAGTAGTTAAACCTTTTCTCTAAAAAAAACAATTGGGAAGACAATCAAATTTTTACATGGCAAATCAACTTAGATTAATTCTTCAAATTGTTTTAAGTAACACTGTTTGTGGCAAAGGATGTAAAAAATGGAAATTTTTGGGAAGAGGAGTAATGACTAGCGTTTTTTTTAAATGGTAAAGTAGTGAAATTTTGAAATTAAAACCATTTTATGATGAATCCTCTTGCAAACTCAAGAAAGCTTTTTTTAGAAGCCTTGAAGGATAAAGATTTGGCACAATTGAAACTGAAATGGACAGTGAGTTTAAATGCAAAAATATGATAAAAATTTGATTTGGGCCTGGAAGCCCAAAAATAAATGGATTGAAAAACAAAGAGAAATGCACTTGGATCAAATAGAGGTATGATGGACTTTGGACTACTGGTAACAGTTAGACTTTATGGGCTTCAAAAGAATAAATTTTGGACCTAAAAGATATTTTCTTTCACATATACCTAAATATGTATGTATAATATAGGAGAATACTCCATATTTTCTTATAAAAAATAAAAATCCGTAAGAACTAAACTCCTATTATTAGAACTAGAATAGTAGTGACTCTATTCGGGAGAAATCCCGGGTGTATCCTAGTCCGGTAATAAAGTGAGTTGAACACTTACGTGGATTTTCAAAACCCAAAAAACCCTTTTCTAAAGGGAATTTTTACCAAATTTTTTTTGAAGTTATGATATGGATAAGAATGGCATTTTTGCGGAAAAACAAAACATCTTTAAACCAGTAAGTACATTAATCACACATTGAAGCTCGTAGGTCAACCGTATTCTACAGAT